>NC_041749.1:114366938-114566884 GCF_004115215.2 Ornithorhynchus anatinus | reverse complement strand
CTTCGCCTCGGTTTCCTCATCTGTAAAATGGGCATTAAATATCTGTCTGATCTGATTGTTCATTCATTCAATTGTATTTATTGAACACTTACTGTGTGTGCACAGCACTGTGCTAAGCGCTTGGGAAAGTACAATATAACAATAAGTAGACACATTTCCTACCCACGATGAGCTCACAATCTAGAGGAGGAGACAGACATTAATATAAATAAATTACAGATATGGACATAAGTGCTGTGGGGCTGGGAGGGGGGATGAATAGAGGGAGCAAGTCAGGGTGATGCAGAAGGGAGTGGGAGAGGAGGAAAGGAGGGCTTAGTCAGGGAAGGCCTCTTGGAGGAGATGTTCGAGGTTCAATCGTATTTCTTGAGCGCTTACTGTGTGCAAAGCACCGTATTAAGTGCTTATATGCCTTCAGTAAGGCTATTTGAATGGGAGGGAGAGTAACTGTCGGTCCGATCTGAGGAGGGAGGGCGTTTCAGGCCAGAGGCAGGATGTGGGCTGGGGGTCGGCGGCGAGGTAGACGAGATCGAGATGCACCGAGAAGGTTGGCATTAGAGGAGCGAAGTGTGCGGGCCTGGTTGTAGTCGGAGAGTTGTTCCGTATCTGCCCTGGTGATTGGTTCGTTGTTAGTGTTTAACGAGTGCCATTATTCTTCCATTTGAAAGAGCAGAAAGATCTCGAGAACTGAGAACCCGAGGCATTTTGGATAATAAGCCAACAAGTTTCTGTGGAATCCCACGGGAATGCAGACCCTGTCCCTGCCTCCAGAGACCTACCAGTCCATATTGAGGAAGTGGCAGAAGAGACAGTAGCCAAAGACCAGAAGTCTTGGGGGTTGGGAGACTTTTAAAATACAGTCAGGTAATCTGAGAGGGAGCATGGGGTTCAGTACTATATTCGGCTCAGGAGCTTCACTGGACATCTTTGCCCAAAGGTAAACCGATTTTCTTTAAGCGGTGTGGCCGAGTGGATAAAGCAAAGCTTCACCGCCTGTCTTCTGTGTGACCTTGGACAAGTCCCCTAACTTCTCTGTGCCTCAGTTACCGCAACTGTAAAACGGGGATTAAGGCTGTGAGCCCGACATGGGACGTGGATTGGGTCCAACTCGATTATCTTGTATCTTCCCCAGCTTTTAGTACAGTTCCTGGCACAAAGCACCCCCTCAGGGGTGAGAGGCAGCGTGGCTCAGTGGAAAAGAGCACGGGCTTTGGAGTCAGAGGTCATGAGTTCGAATCCCAGCTCTGCCACTTGTCAGCTGTGTGACTGTGGGCAAGTCACTTCACTTCTCTGTGCCTCAGTTACCTCATCTGTAAAATGGGGATTAAGACTGTGAGCCCCACGTGGGACAACTTGATTCCCCGTGTCTACCCCAGCGCTTAGAACAGTGCTCTGCACATAGTAAGCGCTTAACAAATACCAACATCATCATCAGGGGCGCACCTGGAGAGTTTCTAGTACTCTACCAGATTGTGGGATAGGGATTGAATTTATCTTGAACCTACCCCAGTGTTTAGCACAGTTCTTTAGCATGCAGAAACTGCTAAAGAAATGCTATTGTTGTTAGTAATTCAATTCTATTCAATCATATTTATTTAGCGATCGCTGTGTGCAGAACACTGTACACAGAGAGTACAATACAACAATAAAGACACATTCCCTGCCCACAACGAGCTTAGAGTCTAGATTATTAGTAATGACGTAATAATTAGTAATCATAATCAGTAACGATATACAATAGATTATATTATGTAATATTATATATGATACATTATAATGTGTAGTATAATTATACAAATATACAAATATAAGCAATAATAATAATAGTATTGCTGTTTTCCTTTAGACTGTAAGCTCTTTGCAGGCAGGGAGTGTGTCTGTTGTACGATACTCTCCCAAGTGCTTAGTACAGTGCTCTGCACACAGTAAGCGCTCAATTAATACCGCTGAATGATTGATTGATGGTTTCCTGCATTATCCTCATTCTTCAAACTGCCTTTGCTATCACAGAATAATTTTTCCGTCTTCCCTATTCAATTGAAACCTCTTTGAGGGACAGGATTGGGTGGCTTGCTGCTCTTGTGCTCTCCCAAGTGCTTAGTACAGTGGCTAGCACTTAGTTTGCGCTCAGTAAATACCACTGATTGATTGTCAGGGGAGCCAAAATCCACCTGGGAATTTATTTATTTATTTTTTTGGTGAGGGAGTGAAATTTAGGAGCTCCCAGCTCATCTCACCACTTCAAGCTCCTCTACTTGGAGCTTCTTCCTCCAAGTCTGGACTAGCAGGGCTTCACCTTCTTACAGACAGGCCCCTCTAGATTGTCAGCCCCTTGTGGGCTTGGGGACGTGTCTACGAACTGTGTTGTATACTTCCAAGCACTTAGTTCCGTGTTCTGCACACAGTAAGTGTTCAATTGATCAGCAGCATGGCCTAGTGGTTAAAGCACGGGCCTGGGAGTCAGAAGAACATATATTATAATAATAATAATAATGTTAGTATTTGTTAAGCGCTTACTATGTGCAGAGCACTGTTTTAAGCGCTAGGGTAGATACAGGGTCATCAGGTTGTCCCACATGAGGCTCACAGTCTTAATCCCCATTTTACAGATGAGGTAACTGAGGCACAGAGAAGTTAAGTGACCTGCCCACAGTCACACAGCTGAGAAGTGGCAGAGCCAGGATCTGAACCCATGACCTCTGACTCCCAAGCCCGGGCTCTTTCCACTGAGTCACGCTGCTTCTCTATATACATGTGTATATATCTATAATCCTATTTATTTATATTGGTGTCTGTTTACTTGTTTTGATGTCTGTCTCTCCCCTTCTGGACTCTAAGCCCGGTGTGGGCAGGGATCGTCTCTCTTTATTGCTGAATTGTACTTTCCAAGCGTTCAGTACAGTGCTCTACACACAGTAAGCATTCGATAAATACGATTGAATGAACGGATGGACCTGGGTTCTCATCCTGCCAGCACCATTTCTCTGCCGTGTGACCTTGGGCAAGTCACTTAACTTCTCTTTCCCCCGGTTACCTTCCCTGTAAAATGGGGATTAAGATGGTGAGCCCCACTTAGGATAGGGGCTGTGTCCAACCCGATCACCTTGTGCTTAGAAAAGCGCCTGACACACGGTAAGCGCTTAACAAATACCTTGCGCTTAGAAAAGCGCCTGACACATGCTAAGCGCTTAACAAATACCAGCACGGTATAGTGAATAGACTATATAGGCCTGGGAGTAGGAAGGTCAAGGTGTCTAATCCCAGCTTCACCGCTTGGCTGCTGTGTGACCTCGGTCAAGCCACTTCATTCATTCATTCATTCAATAGTATTTATTGAGCGCTTACTATGTGCAGAACACTGTACTAAGCGCTTGGAATGGACAAATCGGCAGCAGATAGAGACAGTCCCTGCCCTCTGAGGGGCTTACAGTCTAATTGGGGGAGACAGACAGACAAGAACGATGGCAATAAATAGAGTCAAGGGGAAGAACATCTCATAAAAACAATGGCAACTAAATAGAATAAGGGTGATGTACATCTCATTAAACAAAATAAACAAAATAAATAGGGTGATAAAGATATAGACAGTCGAGCAGACAGTACAGTGCTGAGGGGGTGGGACGGGAGAGGGGGAGGAGGAGAGAAAAAGGGGGGAGAAGAGGGTTTAGCTGCGGAGAGGTGAAGGGGGGGTAGAGGGAGCAGGAAAAAGGGGGGAGCTCAGTTTGGGAAGGCCTCTTGGAGGAGGTGAGTTTTAAGTAGGGATTTGAAGAGGGGAAGAGAATTAGATTGTCTGAGGTGAGGAGGGAGGGCATTCCAGGACCCGGGAGGACGTGGCCCGGGGGTCGACGGCGGGATAGGCGAGACCGAGGGACGGTGAGGAGGTGGGCGGCGGAGGAGCGGAGCGTGCGGGGTGGGCGGTAGAAAGAGAAAAGGGAGGAGAGGTAGGAAGGGGCAAGGTGATGGAGAGCCTTGAAGCCTAGAGTGAGGAGTTTTTGTTTGGAGCGAAGGTTGATAGGCAACCACTGGAGGTGTTTAAGAAGGGGAGAAGACATGCCCGGAACGTTTCTGCACTTGGGCAAGTCACTTCCCTCCTCTGGGCCTCGGTTCCCTCATCTGTAAAATGGGGGTTGAGACTGTGAGCCCCATGTGGGACGGGGACTGCGTCCAACCTGACAAGCTTGTATCTACCCCAGCGCTTAGCACAGTGCCTGGCACACTGTACGCTCTTAACACATACCACAATTATTAAATACCATGAAAAAACGGATAGCATTCATTGATTGATAGCTTTACTCTGCACATTTACTGAGTTCTCCCGGGGGCCCCCGACCCCGCCCAACAGTCGTGGGGGTTTTGCAGGTTAAGCACGAGTCCCCTCTCCCCCGGCCCCGTGTTATGAACGGTTGCCACCACTCTGCCTCTTTGCCAGCGCCCTGTTCGGTCTCACTTCGGGCTGGGATGCAACGGACCATCTTTAAACAACCTAGGACTGGAAGCGACTTCCAGCGCAGAGGCCCAGCCTCCTGCCTCCTTCACAGGCCAGCCCAGGCAGATGAGGAAATTTACGGCTGCCTCTGATATTAAGTCAGTCGGGTTCCTGATGACCCTGTATCTCCCCCAGCGCTTAGAACGGTGCTCTGCACATAGTAAGCGCTTAATAATAACGTTGGTATTTGTTAAGCGCTTACTACGTGCAGAGCACCGTTCTAAGCGCTGGGGTAGATACAGGGGAATGAGGTTGTCCCACGTGAGGCTCACAGTCTTCACTCCCATTTTACAGATGAGGGAGCTGAGGCACAGAGAAGTGAAGTGACTTGCCCACAGTCACACAGCTAAGGGGCAGAGGGCAGAGCACTGTTCTAAGCGCTGGGGGAGATACAGGGTAATCAAGTTGTCCCATGTGAGGCTCACAGTCTTAATCCCCATTTTACAGATGAGGGAACTGAGGCACAGAGAAGTGAAGTGACTTGCCCACAGTCACACAGCTGACAAGGGGCAGAGTTGGGATTCGAACCCATGACCTCTGACTCCCAAGCCCGGGCTCTTTCCACTGAGCCACGCTGCTCCTCTTAACAAATACCAACATTATTATTTTAGATATTTTTGTCTTTTCCAGCTGCCTCTCCCCCGTCCCCACCCATCTTTGTTCCTCTTCTCGGCCCCGAGGCTCGGAGGGCCGGGCAGGCCGCCGCCGAAAACTACAACTCCCGGCATGCCAAGCGGTCCCGCCCGCTCGCTCCGAGGGAGAGGTCACAGGGTCAAGCCCGGCGGCGCTCTTCCGCGGAGCCCCTCCATCCGTCCTGCGATTGGCTGGGCGCCCGTCAATCACCCCCAGGGCTGCTTGCGATTGGCCAGTGCGGCCTGCAGGGCGGGGACTCCGCTCCGTTTCGCCGGAGCCTTTTAAAGAGCGGGACGGAGGTGGTCGCGGTTCCCTTTCTCTTCCTTTGCCTCCTCTGCCTGCAGCTGTTGCCCCGTCGGCTGCGGCCTGGAACCTCCACTATGGTGAGTTGCGGGCTTGGGCCTCAACCCTTTCGTTGCAGGGGTAAAAAGGTACTCGGTCGGACGCCTCCGGTGAGAGGGCCGCCGTCTCTCTCTCCCTCTCTCTCCCCGGGCTCGCAGGCTCGAGAGCCAAGCCGGGCAGAGACAACGTGCCCTTTCCTCTAAGGACGGTGACCTCGTCGTGGGCAGGGGACGTGTCTGCCGATTCGCATCTATTGCACACCCCCGAGCGCCTAGTACGGGGCTCCGCCCGTAGTAAGCGCTCAATAAGTAGCTCGAGAGGCAGCATGGCTCAGTGGAAAGAACCCGGGCTTGGGAATCAGAGGTCGTGGGTTCGAATCCCGGCTCTGCCCCTTGTCAGCCGCGTGACTGTGGGCAAGTCACTTCACTGGGCCTCAGTTCCCTCATCCGTAAAATGGGGATTAAGACTGTGAGCCTCATGTGGGGCAACCTGATTACCCTGTATACCCCAGCGCTTAGAACAGTGCTCTGCACATAGCGCTTAACAAATACCAACATTATTAATAAGTAATAATAATAATGTTGGTATTTGTTAAGCGCTTCCTATGTGCCAAGCACTGTTCTAAGCGCCGGGGGAGCTACGGGTTCATCAGGCGGTCCCTCGTGGGGCTCCCAGTCTTCCTTCCCATTTTCCAGATGAGGGAACTGAGGCCCAGTGAAGTGACTTGCCCAAAGTCATTCATTCGGTAGTATTTATTGAGCGCTTACTATGTGCAGAGCACCGTACTAAGCGCTTGGAATGTACAGATCGGCAACAGAGGCAGTCCCTGCCCATTGACGGGCTTACAGTCTAATCGGGGGACAGCAGACAGATGGTGGAGCCGGGATTCGAACCCAGGACCTCTGACTCCTCAAGCCCCGGCTCTTGCCTCGCTGCTTCTCTGCATGGATTGGTTGGTGGGTGCGGACCGGCTAGTTTGGGCGGCACACGAGGGATTCCGCGGGGTTTCGAGTGGGTTGCCCACTCCTTGGGGGAGCCCCAGTAGGGAAGTTGGAGGGATTTGGGTAAAGGCGGACTTGCCGGGAAGCGATGGGGAGAAACGAGGGTGGGGATTGCGGGGAGGGGCGAATCCAAAAGGGAAACTGGACCGAGAAGGTTTGGGAAACCCCAGGCCCGCCAGCCCCACCTGCCCCGGAATGGGATGAGCCGAGCAACTAATTGGGTTATTGCGCCGATGGAAGCATTGGAGCAGCCGCACTACGCCCCCCTGCAACGATTCAACCGTCCCTGGTCTATGTACACCCACCTGTGCACACATGAAGACATACCCTCCCCCATACGTATACCCACATACTGCACCGGTGCTTGACTTTGAAAGAATAGAGTCGTCCAAGCGTGATGACTGATCAGGCGTTTACCCAGAGAGGTGTTGGCCCGTTATCGCGCGGGGCTCGACTCTATCGCCGAATTGTACGTCCCAAGCGCTTAGTACAGTGCTCTGCACATCGTAAGCGCTCGATAAAGGCGATCGAATGAATATTATCCTAAGCTCATGAGAGCCCTTGTTTCCGTCCTCAGGCTTGAGGGGGTCCCCCAGACACTTACGTCTGCTTTATTTATTTTTGAACTCTCTAGTTGCCAAAGTTTTCACATCTGCCTTCCTCGGGCCAGGGAACGTGTCCCTTGGTTATTCGGTACGTCCCCAAAGCCTAGTACAAAGTTTTGCGCCGGATGCTATTACCGGTGCCAACGGCCTGCTCTTCGGGAGAGGGGAATCCTAGGCTGGAGGGCAAGTGGCTTATTGAGGGGTGACGATCCCGTGACCCATCCCAGAGCCCCAAGGGCTGTGACAGATCCCGTCCGTGCCCTCCGGATCCCTCCCGAAGGAGCGTCAAGGAGAGCGACCGTCATCCGGTTCCTGCAAGCATCATGTTGGCGTGGAGATCGAGTACGGGGCTGACCCAGTATTGCCTCCGTGCAGACCGCGTCTCCTCCCCTCCTTCCTCCCCCTCCGACCCGGAGCCTCTCACCTATAGTAATAATAATGATGGTATTGGTTAAGCGCTTCATTCATTCAGTAGTATTTATTGAGCTTACTATGTGCAGGCCACTGTACTAAGCGCTTGGAACGTACAACTCGGCAACAGATGGAGACGATCCCTGCCCGACGAGGGGCTCACAGTCTAAACGGGGGAGACAGCAGCGCAAAACAGAACAGAACAACAACGAGCGCTTACGTGGCAAGCATTGTGCGAAGCACCGAGGTAGATGCAGGATAGTCAGGTCCGACGTGGGGCTCCCAGAGTAAGTAGGAGGGAGACGGGGGATTGAATCCCCACTTTGCAGATGAGGGACCTGAAGCACAGAGAAGTTAGCGACTCATCCGAGGTCAGACGGCAGGTAAGTGGATTGGAACCCAGGACCCGGCTCTTTCCACCAGAGCATCCCGCTTCCCTATAGCCTAAGGTTCTAGGTCCGTAGACAGAACGCGACCCTCTCTGGTCCCTGGCCGTGGTTGCCCTCCCCTCACGGGGCGTGATGGAGGAGTCGAGCTGAGCAGGGCCCCGGTGGGCCCAGGCTCCCGGCTGGGCCCCTGCACCTCTAAAAATAGCTCATCCTCTGAGTGCTGGCTCATATCTGCCCCGGCGAGTCCTGTTGGATTGAGTTTCTGCCGTTCAAGAGAGCCAAACACCTGTCCCTGGGCTACCCCTTCCATCCTCTACCCTCAAGCCCCTCCTGCCTCCTCCTCCCCCCTCCGTGCCAGCTCCCAGACAGGCTGGCATCTCCCCTGGTTCAGCGTGGCCTAGAGGAGAGTACCCAGGATTAGGAGTGAGGAGACTCAGCTTCTAGTCCCAGTTCTGTCCCTTGCCTGGTGTGTGACCTCTGGCAAGTTGCTTAACCGCTCTGTGCCTCAGTTTTCCTCCTCTGTAAAATGGAGATTAAATGCCTGTTTTCCTTCCCCCTTAGTGAGCTCCGTGAAGAACGGGTACTGGGTCCGATCTGATGAACCTGGGTTCTAATCCCAGCTCTGCCATGTCTGCTCTGTGACCTTGGGCGAGTTACTTAGCTTCTCTGTGCCTCAATTACCCCATCTGTGAAATGGGGATTAAATCCTCCCCCCCCTTACTTAGACCGTGAGTCCCGTGTGGGACAGGACCGTGTCCAATCCCATTAACTTGTATCTCCCCCGGCTTCGATGACACCGCTTGGGACATAGTAAGCGCTTAACAAATGCCATAATCATCGTCAACATTACCCCCAGCATTTAGCGCAGTACTTGGCCTGTGATAAACGCTTAATAGCTCCCTCGGTGGTGGTGGTGGTTGAGAGATTTATTCTCTTGCAGGCGGTCATGGGCGTGCAGCTGGTGGTGAGCCTGCTCACGGCCAGCCTCATGCAGAGGCTGGCTCCCCACTACTCCTTCGCCCGCTGGCTCCTCTGTAACGGCAGGTAACGTCCCCCCTCCCAGCCTCTTTCCGGCCGCCCCCGCTTCCTCTTCTGATTCCTGATTTCAATCGGTGGGATTTGGGCCCCTGCTTTAGAACTTCCCGGCCGGGGCCAGGAGCCTTCAAATGGGTACGTGGGCTCAGCTCCCACCCGGGTGGCCTGGGCTTGCCCGCCCCACCTCCTCTGACCTCATCACCGCCCAGATCTCGTTTCCTCACGGTGCCGGGCCGGCCGTGACCCGGTGGGTGGAATCATGGGGTGCGGAATGCCGGGCGTTGGGAGGGGGCTCTGGAACCCTGTGCTTTTGGATCTAGCTCTCTGCCAGGAGGGCCGTGACATCGTTCGGCCCCCACTGTCGAAGCCCTCGGCCCCAGACCTCGCCCCGCGTCTCAGATCCCCGGCGAGCCGCTCTCCCCGTTGGAACGGGGAGAGGCTGCGGGATCCCAGTTCTCAACCCCCACCTCTGTCCTGTCCCGTAGCCTGTACCGATACAAGCACCCGTCAGAGGAGGAGCTGCGGGTCTTGGCTGGGAAGCAGAAGCCCAGAGCCAAAAAGGAACGGTAAGCAGGCTCCGGGCAAGCTTTGGGTTCTTGGGGGCAGGACCCCCACCTGGCGCCGGTGAGGAGGGGCTGCACGGCCCCCGGGCTGGGGCAGCGAGGACCCAGGCCGTCCTGCCCTCCTAGCCCCCAGAGCTGAGGCCGGCGGGGTGAGCCGCAGCCGGGCCTGGATCCCGCCCCGGGACCGAACGTGGATCTGTGCCTCTCTGGCAGACGGCTGAATGGTGTGAGTGAGGAGAAACCCCTGTCTGTCCCCCGGGACATCAGCCTGCACCTAGAGACCAGCCCCATCACCGCCGTGGACGCTCTCGGTAACCGCGGGACCCAGAAATCTCCCCGGAGGGCCCGTGGCCATGTCGT
This sequence comes from Ornithorhynchus anatinus, assembly GCF_004115215.2. Classification (NCBI taxonomy): domain Eukaryota; kingdom Metazoa; phylum Chordata; class Mammalia; order Monotremata; family Ornithorhynchidae; genus Ornithorhynchus; species Ornithorhynchus anatinus. The sequence goes on along the minus strand of NC_041749.1, from coordinate 114,557,059 downwards.
TCCTCCCTCTGCCGCCCCCTTCCCTGCCCTCACCCGCCGTGGCCGTACGAAGCCTCCCGGCTCTGCCGGAGGAGGAATCCCCGTCGTCGTTCACCTATCCGGGCCTCCCGGGCCTTTGGAACTGATTCGATTACGGTGTTTGTTAAGCGCTTACTACGTGCCGAGCGCCGTACTTAGCGCCGGGGTGGATACGAGCTGCAACTGCTGCCTCGTCTCCCCTCACCCCCTTGCCTTGACTGAGGATGGGTTGGGGTGGGGCTGGGGAGGTCAGCAGCCCCCAGACCCCTGAGGAAATTCCACCCCCCGCCCCCTCCTAGTGCTGCGATACTTCCTGGAGTACCAGTGGTTTGTGGATTTCGCCCTGTACGCCAGCGGCGTCTTCCTCTTCACCGAAGGCTACTACTGCCTGGTGGACCGGGCCAAGGAGGTCAACATCGGTGTGCTCTGGTGCCTGCTCACGGTCGTCTTCTCCGTGTATCCTCCAGCCGGAGCAGGCGGAGCCCGGGTCCGAATGGAAGGCCGAGGGAGTTGGAGGGGAAGGGAAGGGCCGGGAGGACGGGCCGGACCTCACCCCCGCCATCTCTCGAGCCTTCGGGTCCCGAGCCTTCGGCCAAATGTTCCGGAAGGTCCTCCCCCTCCGTGCTGTCTTCCCGGCCTCCCGCAGCTGCTCGGGGCTGAGTCGGCGGTGGGGTGGGTTTGTGTCTCCCCCGCTAGACCGGAAGGTCCCCGAGGGCAGAGATCACACTTCCAAGCACTCGATAAGTACCATCGATTAATCGGGACATCCCACTGGGCTGTACGAGTGCGGGCCCCAGGGCGGGCCGTGCCCAGCCTCGGTCTCGCTGCCCACCCCCCGCGAGCGGGAGGGGAGCCGGAGGTCAGCGGAAGCAGGTGGTTTCCTTAGCTCCCCATCCCTCCCAAGGAAGGTGTTCTTCATGGTGATGCGCCTCTACTTCCGCTCGGAGGAGGGCGGGGAGCGCTCCGTCTGCTTGACCTTTGCCTTCCTCTTCCTGCTGTTGGCCATGGTGGTGCTGGTGGTGCGTGAGGATATCCTGGAGTTCGGCCTCGAGGCTGGTCAGTAGAGTTGGGGCTTCGGGGCTGGGCGGCTGTGGGCGTGCTGACCCTAGGGACCGGAGGAGCCTCGGCCTCCCTGGTTCGGGACTGAAGCCGTCTCTAGACCCTCCTGCTGTCCCCGTCCTACCCGGCGCACTTGCAGGCGTGTGTGTGGGTGTTTGCGCACGTGTGGGGGACTCCTGTCGACTCTCCCTCCCCTGCCCCCCAGGGCCCTACGAGCCAGGTCCCCAGCCCCGGCTCCTTGGGCACGGCGGAGACTTGAGGGTGGAGCCGAGGCCTCTGCCCTCGCCCCCGCCCCCCCCCCCCCCTAACTCCACCCCTGCTCCCATGCCCTCCTGAACCGCGCTCGGTCTCTCTCCAGGCCTGGCCAGCGTCACTCGGAACCTGGAGGCGTTGCTGAAGCAGCGAGGCTGGGAGTGGTCGTAAGTCCGAGGGGACGGGGTCTCCGGGCCAGAATTTGCCACCTCGGGCTCCTTTCCCGGGCTGACCTGGATGAGTCACCCTCACGCGCTCTCTCCCGCTCACCCCCCCCAGTATCCCCATCACCAAGCTGACCTTCAAGCTGGGGCTGGTAGCCCTCTGCTCCTTCCTCGGCGGGTGTCTCACCTTCCCGGGCCTCCGGCTGGCACAGACGCACCTGGACGCGCTCAAGATGGCGGCCGACCGGCCCTCGCTCCAGTTACGTGAGCTTCGGCTCGGGCCCTGTTGTGGGCCGGGGGGGGAGGGGAGGGACAGAATCCGGAGCGGGGAGGCCGGTAGGTAGGGAGACAGGCCTGCCAGGGCAGAGTGCTGACCCCGGCTAAGGGACGAGCCCGGGGTGGGGGTGGGGGGGCATAGCTAGAGCCCCGAGAATGGGAGAGGGGATGGCACCCCTGGATGGCTCAGTCTCCCTCTGTGCCTCCTGCTGGCCCCCAGTTCTTTCTTCGCCCTGGTTCCTCTCTGCCCCCCTAACTCGTCTGGTCTCGGGTTCCGGGGAGGTGGGGGGGTCAGAGCGGCGGGCAGGGCGGTCGGGCTCTGGGCGAGGCTGAGCTGAGGTTTCCGCCCTACAGGGTCCTGCTCCATGCCAGCTTCCTGGCCCCGGTGTTGGTGCTGTGCCTGTGGATCAAGCCCATTGCTCGAGACTTCCTGCACCACGCCCCCATGGGGAAAACGGCCATCCAGCTGTGTGTATCTCCCCCGGGAGCCAAACCGGGGGTTCTGAACTCTTTCTGCTTCTCGGGGCCCTTCGATACCCTCCCCTCCCCAGCCAGCTTAACGCACGCGGGTCTCTGTCGCCGGGGTGATCGCCTCCTCGGGCCCAGGACTTGCCCGCAACCACACGGAACCCAGACGTCCAGGCTCCCGGTCCCCGTTTACAGAAACTCCCCCACCCGCACCGGCCGCCGGTAGGCTCCAGGTCGAGCTCCCCCAGGCCCCCGACCGCCCTGTCTCCCTCACGCTGCAGCCTCTCGGACTCGGCGTTCGACTCTGCCCGTCTCTGGACCGTGGTGGCGCTGTGCCTTCTGCGCCTGGCGGTGACCCGGCCCCACCTGCAGGCGTACCTGTGCCTGGCGGAGCGCTGGGTGGAGCAGCTGAAGAAGGAGGCCGGGCGCATCACCACGCTGGAGATCCAGCGCCGGGTAGGTGAGGGCGGACGGCGGGGAGGAGCCCCGCGGGCCCTCCTGGCAGCCGAAGAGGGCAGTGCCCGTCTACGACACCCTGGGAGGTCGGAACGGGCAAGGCTCGGTCTCTCCCTTTGCGCACGGGGAGAACCGCCCAGAGGAGCGGTGGCCGGGCCGGGTCTAGGACGTGATCCTTCTCCCGGCCCCGGGCTCTTGTCCCCCTGGCTGTTGGGTGGCCTCTTGGCCCTGACCCTGGCCCTGCCTCCCCCCTGCAGATTGCCCGCATTTACTGCTATGTCTCAGTGGTGAGTCTGCAATACCTGGGACCCATCATCCTCACCCTCCACTGCACGCTGCTGCTCAAGACCCTCGGTAAGGACCGTCCGCCTAGTGGGTCTGGGAGAGGCGGATGGGTGGAGGGGGAGAGCGGGGCAGGGCGGGAGGCCTGGGGCCCGACCGGGACTGATGACGGGAGGGGAAGGAAGCAGAGCCGGCGCCCACCGCGGTCAGCTTGTCGGACCGTGGGGAGGGTGCCGCCGGCCCCGTTCACCTTCTCCTCTGTCCGGCAGGCGGTTACTCCTGGGGCCTGGGCGCCGTGCCCCCGGCCCCCTCCTTGCCTGCCACGGCCCCGGCAGCCGGCCGACTCTCTTCCAGCCCGCCCGAGGAGGACGGGGAGGAGGACGACGTTCAGGCGACGGTGGAACAGATCACGGGAGTCCTGGGGGCGCTGAGCGGCCTCTTCACGCCCCTCTTCTTCCGCGGCCTCTTCGCCTTCCTCACCTGGTGGACGGCCGCCTGCCAGGTGGTCACCAGCCTCTTTGGCCTCTATTTCCACCAGTACCTGGCGGTGTCCTAACCCCTCCCCCGGGGTGGGGCGTAACTGAGGGGTTTGGAGGGGCGGGGGGACCGGAGGGCCAGAAGAGGCTGGACAACTTGGATCTCGGGCACCCCTGCCTCCTCCTCTTCCCTCCCACGAGTGCCAGAGGACAGGGGCAGGAAGGTAGTGCCGGGCCAGCAAGGAGCTCAGGACTCGGGGGCTCCAGGCTGACTCCTGCCCGGAGGAGGCGGGAAGATGCAGTGGCTCAGCCGCTTGCCCATTCCCCTGTGCACTAGCAGGGAGCCTCTGGGCCGGGACCGCCGATCCCCGGAAAAGGTGTGTGTGTGGGGGATGTTAACGTCCCTCCCGAAGGTGGCTCCCCCCTCCACCCCCGCTCCTCACGGCCGCCCTCGGCCTTTCATCGGTGCCTTGCGACACTCCCCTTCTCCAGGCTTAGAGGCTGCGGCGGTGCCGGGGAAGATTGCCCGCCCCAGGAGAAGGGGCTAGGGGACGGAGGGCTACCCCTCCCAGGCTCAGCATCTCACTCGGAAGAGGCCGTCGCCTGTCCCAGGGCCCTCCACCCCAGCTCCTCCTCGGAACCCGGTTAGTGTGAGTCTGGCAGGGGTGCGGAGGACAACCTGGAGCGCATGGCGTTAAGGTCTGAGTCGGTCTCACTGAGAACAGAGAGCGCCGATCTCTGGCTGGGCGGTCCCCAAGAACCGGCCAAGCGCTGTCCCCGTGGAAGAGGGGGTCAGGTCCCTGGCCCTCAGGCACTAACGGCCCCAGCAGAGCTCCCCCACTCCCTAGGACTGGCTGACCGTGAGCACGGCCCCTGAAGCGGCTCACGTGGCCCTTTCTTTTCATTCAATAAAGGGAAGAATGTTTTTGTCCCCCTGCTCCTGTGGAACTTGGGTTGTCAACGCCCTCTCCCCTCCCTCCACCCGGGCTGTGGGTACAAAACCCCACCCACGGCTGGCAGTCGGATGCCATCCTGGCTGAGACCGTGCCCCCGGCCCTGGCTGGCTCACCGGACCCCACGCTGAGAGAACGCTCCCCAGCCCATGCCAGAACAGCTCCCCCCAAATTAAAGGAGGGTGGCCTAAGGCAGAGAGTGGGACTGGGAGTCAGAAGACTCAGAGTCTAACTGTGGCTCTGCCACTGTGTGACTCTGGGCAAGTCACTTGACTTTTCTGGGCCTCAGTTTTGTCATCCAAAAAATGGGGATTTCAGGACCTGTTCTCCCTCCTCTCTAGACTGGGAGCCCCGTATGGGTTAGGGACTGTGTCTGACCTAATTGTCTTGTATCTACCTCAGTGTCTGACATAGTGCTTTAAAAAAAAACAAAAAAACCCCACCCTTATTATTAAAGTTTTCCACCTCCCCACTTAGAAAACCAGAGATAGACCCAGGCCACAACCCCCTGGAGCGGGAGGGCCTTTTGCTGGGGAAGAGGGGAGGGTTGGGCCCAGCTCAGCAGAGAGAGACGAGTCCCTGGACGTACGCCGCCCGCACCGGCCTCTCCCCACCCCTCAACTTTTCCAACATGGCATCTGACCGCAATCTGAGGTGAGGCGGGCTTGATGGCTTGGTTCTCTAGTTCTGTGGCCCACGTGCCCTGTCTCCGCCAGCAACGGTGGCTGACTGGGGGAGAGGAGAAGCAGTCCAGGAGGCCGCTGGCAGGGAGGCTGTTGCTGGGGCCTCGGTTGGACTCTATTCAGGTATGCAGACGGGCCGCTCTCTGGAGAGCTGCCCAGACGTGACCTTCGGGGCTGGGACAGTGATGGGACAATGACTGATCGACTAGATAGAAGATGTGGAAAGAAAATTTGGACTGTAAAAAGGCTGGGGGCGGTGGGGCCCGCTGGTGTGAACTCTGCTGAGATGTTAAATGGACCCTGTGATGATGTGGTTGGACCCAAAAAAGAGACCTTGCGACTGTGCACGAGGGCCCTCGACCCCGGGCCTCAGTCTACCGGGGCAGCAGCCCCTCACACCTCAGGCCTTGCAACTCAGGTGCTTACAGTGGGAGAGTGGGAACGGAGGCGGCCCCCGCCCCCCTGCCATTCCGCACCGCTGGCGGTCGATTCTGTTCATCTCCCTGCATTTGCTCCAAGCCACCCACCCCGGGACAGGGCGGTCAGCTGGGTGCAAGTAAGGAAATGGCACAGGCAGGACCCTGGCCCGGCCAGCTGTTGTCTCAAACCGTCCTCCACAGGTCTTCGCTCCGGCCCCAACCCCCGGGACCCCCAGGAGAGGGGAGCTGGTCAGAATAGAAGCCTCCATAGTGTGAGTGGAGCAGACCATCGTCTTTTCCCACCCAGTGGGGGACATTAATAAGGTGAGCCGGGGACCCTTTTGGAGAAACAGCAGGGCTTAGTAGAAAGAGCGTGGACCTGGGAGTTGAAATGTGGATTTGAATTCTGGTTCGGCCAATTCGATTAAATCGTATTAATTGGCGCTTACCGTGTGTGGAGCACTGTACTAAGCGCTTGGGAGAGTACAATACAACAATAAGGCACATTTCCTGCCCACAAAGAGCTTGCTGTGTGACCTTGGGCAAGTCACTTCATTGTTCTAGGCCTCGGGTCCCTCAGCTGTAAAATGGTGATTCGATACCTGCTCTCCCTCCCACTTGGACTTTGAGCCCTGTGTAGGTCAGGGATTGGATCCGTTCTGCTTACTTTATATCCAACCCCGTGCTTTGTCCAAAACTTGGTATATAGAAAGAGCTCAGCAAATACCACAGTTCTCATTATTTTTATGAATAGCCTTCCCTGAGCTGCTTCAGCCCAATGCTCCTCAAGGGAAGGGATCTTGTTTTTCATTTTTGTTTGTGGCCCAAGCCTCTAGGACAGTGCTGTGTACACAGTAGGCCTTGCCCAGTACAGTCGATACTAGTGCGGGTGATGGCCTCCCGTGAGGCATCCACACTCTCCGGACAGGTGGCGTTTAGCTTGGCTGAGGCCTTTTTTCCTCTACACGAGCCCCTCGTAGGAAATCAGACTCCCATGTTTCTCATTCATTCACATTAAGAAATGAGTGCTTACTGGGTGCAGAGCACTGTACTAAATGCTTGGGAGAGCGCAGCAATAGACATTTCCTTCCCACTATGAGTTTACAGTCTAGAATGGGGGAGACAGACATTAATATAAATAAATTACAGATGTGTACATAAGTGCTGTGGGGCTGGGAGGGGGGAGAACAAAGGGAGCAAGTCAGGGTGATGCAGAAGGGAGATGGGGGGTTTAGGGAAGGCCTCTTGGAGGAGGTGCGCTTGTAATAAGGCTTTGAAGGAGGGGAGAGTAATTGGCGGATTTGAGGAGGGAGGGCGTTCCAGGCCAGAGGCAGAACAGGGGGCGAGGGGTTGGTGGTGAGACAGATGGAGGCACAGTGAAAAAGTTAGCATTAGAGGAGCAAAGTGTGCAGGCTGGGTTATAGTGGGAATAGTGAGGTGAAGTAATAATAATGTTGGTATTTGTTAAGCGCTTACTATGTGCAGAGCACTGTTCTAAGCGTTGGGGTAGACACAGGGGAATCAGGTTGTCCCACGTGGGGCTCACAGTCTTAATCCCCATTTTACAGATGAGGTAACAGGCACAGAGAAGTGAAGTGACTCGCCCACAGTCACACAGCTAACAAGTGGCAGAGCCGGGATTCGAACCCATGACCTCTGACTCCAAAGCCCGTGTTCTTTCCACTGAACCACGCTGAAATAGGAGGGGGGAAGGCGATTGGATGCTTTAAAGCCAACAGTGAGGAGTTTTTGTTTGATGTGAAGGTGGATGGGCAACCACTGGAGTTTTTTGAGGAGCGGGGTGACACGTCCTGAACGTTTTTGTAGAAAAATGATCTGGAAAGCAGAGTGAAATAGAGACTGGAGTGGGGAGAGGCAGGAGGCTGGGAGGTCAGCAAGGAGGCTGATGCAGTAATCCACGCGAGATGGGATTAGTGTCGTAGCAGTTTGGGTGGAGGGGAATGGGTGGTTTAGCGATGTGGTGAAGGTGGGACTGATGGGATTTAGTAATGAATATGTGGGTTGAATGAGAGAGAGGAGTCAAGGAAAATACCAAGGTTACCGGCTTGGGAGACAGGAAGGATGGAGGTACCGTCTACAGTGATGGGAAAGACGGGGGGAGAACAGGGTTTGGGTGGGAAGATGAGCTCTGTTTTGGGCGTGTTAAGTTTGAGATGACGGGAGGACATCCGAGTAGAGATGTCTTGAAGGCAAGAGGAAATGCGAGACTGCGGAGAGGGAGAGAGATCGGAGCTGGAGATAGAGATTTTGGGTATCGTCCGCGTAGAGGGGGTAGTTGAAGCCATGGGAGCGCAGGAGTTCTCCAAGGGAGTGGGTGTAGATGGAGAATAGAAGGGGACTCAGAACTGAACTTCGTGGGCCCCCCCTCCCCTCCCCAGTTAGGGGGTGGGAGGCAGAGGAGGAGCCCGTGAAGGAGACTGAGAATGAAGGGCCAGAGAGAGATGAGGGGAACCAAGAGAATTAGTGAAACCAAGGTTGGATGACGTATCCAGGAGACGGGGGTGGTCCACAGCGTCGAAGGCAGCCGAGAGGTCGAGGAGGATTAGGATGGAGTAGAGGCCGTTGGATTTGGCGAGGAGGAGATCACTGGTGACCTTTGAGGGGACGGTTTCTGTGGAGTGAAGGGGACAGAAGCCAGGTCGGAGAGGGTCAAGAAGAGAATTAGAGGAAAGGAATCTGAGGCAGCCGGTGTAGATGACTCGCTCAAGGAGCTTGGAGAGGAATGGTAGGAGGGAGATGGGGCGATAACTGGAGGGAGCTGTGGGGTCAAGGGCGGGTTTTTTTAGGATAGGGGAGACGTGGGCATATTTGCAAGCAGTGGGGAAGAAACCATTGGAGAGCGAACAGTTGAAGACGGCTGTTAAGGAGTGAAGGAAGGGGGGCAAGAGTTTCGATAAGGTGCGAAGGAAAGGGGTCGGATGCACGGGAGGAGGGGGGTGGATATTGAGAGGAGGCAGGAGATCGCATCTAGAGATGCAGCTGGAAAGGAAGGGAGATTGGAAGAGGGGACCGGAATGGGGAGGGACTGAGAAGGGGCAAGGGAGATCTTTAGGGAGCTCACGCCCGATAGTGTCAATTTTCTTAATAAAGTAGGTGGCCAGGTCCTTCCCAGACCTCTAAATCTCGGTTGCCGCCACAAGTAATAAATGGAGGAGGCGTGCACATTGCTTCTCACACCATCACCCTTGAGACTAAATGGTCTGGAGAGGTTCCAGAGCATCTGGAGGCAGTGTGACCTAATGGAAAACCTGGGACTGGGAGTCAGGAGAACCCAGGTTCTTGTTCCAGCTCTGGCACTGGCCTGCTGCGTGACCGTGGGCAAGTCACTTAATAACTGGGGTATCTGTGAAGCGCTCACTGGGGGCCGAGTGCTGGGGTCAAAGCAAGGTCGGTCATTGGATCAGACCCAGTCCCTGTCCCACAGGGGGCTCACAGTCTAGGGTGGGAGGAGAAAAGGTGTCTTATCCCCATTTTACAGGTGAGGAAACTGAGGCACAGAGAAATGACGTGACCTGCCCAAGGTCACACAACAGGCCAGTGGTGCAGCTGGGTTTAGAACCTAGGTCTTGACTTCCAGTCCTGTGCTCTTTCCACTAGGCCACCCTAACAATAATAATAATGATAATGGTATTTAAGTGCTTATTACGTGCAAGGCGCTGTACTAAGCGCTAGGGTGGATGCGAACTTGTGAGGTTGGACACAGTCCCTGTCCAATGTGGGGCTCCCGGTCTCAATCCCCATTTTACAGATGAGGTAACAGAGACCCAAAGAAGTGAAGTGACTTACCCAAGGTCACACAGCCGACAAGCGGCAGAGTCGGGATTGGAACCTGTGACCTTCTGACTCCCAGCCCCGGGCTCTATCCACTATGCCAGAGGCCTAGACACCTCTTTGCCCCTCAGTTTCCTCATGTATAAAATGGGGATAAAACACCTGCTCTCCCCACCTCTTAGAATGTAAATCCTCTGTGGAAGAGGGACTGATGCCATCGTGATTATCTGCACCTACTCTAGCCTCAGCAGTGTTGTGGCCCATCAGTGCTTAGTAAATAGCATAACTAGTAATTAATCGCTTATCTCTGCTGTCCCCTCTCCCCCAGCACCATAAGAAGCAGCATGGCTCAGTGGAAAGAGCCCGGGCTTGGGAGTCAGAGGTCATGGGATCGAATCCCGGCTCTGCCACCTGTCTGCTGTGAGGTGGTGGGCAAGTCACTTAACTTCTCTGTGCCTCAGTGACCCCATCTGTAAAATGGGGATTAAGACGGTGAGCCTCACGTGGGACAACCTGATGACCCTGTATCTACCCCAGCGCTTAGAACAGTGCTCTGCACCTAGTAAGCGCTTAACAAATACCAGCATTATTATTATTATAAACTTCTCTGTGCCTCAGTTCCCTCATCTGTAAAATGCCATCATTATTAAGTGCTTCCCACTTAAAGGGCAGAGGTGGGGGAGGGTATAGGCCCGCCACAGCTTTAAGAGCAGGTAGTTCTTTTTCGAGAAGCAGTGGAAAGAGCACGGGCTGGGGAGCCAGAGGCCGTGGGTTCGAATCCCAGCCGTGTGACTGTGGGCAAGTCACTTTACTTCTCTCTGCCTCAGTTCCCTCATCTGTAAATTGGGGATGAAGACGGTGAGCCTCACGTGGGGCAACCTGATTACCCTGTATCTACCCCAGCGCTTCGAATAGTGCTGTGCACAGAGTAAGCGCTTAACAAATACCAACATTATTACTATTAGTTGGGTGGGACCCCTTTGGCTTTTTGCTCTTAATCTTAGAATCTTAAATCTTGCCTGCACCACAGGAGCTTCAGGCTGGCCAGGAAAATCCAGGAATGCGGTTCAACTGCCAAGCCTCTGGGGAGGACCACACCTAAACCTGGTTCTTCTAATGAATGGTCCTCCCCTGGCGGGCTCCTCCAGGATCAAAGCAGCAGATCTTTAATCAGGCGAGCAGGTTACATATTAACCCGACACGAGTTCCCTTCCCCTTCTCACCTCCAGGTTTTTCCCCCTTCACCCACTCTGCCCCTGGAGCTGAGGCTCAGTGGAAAGATCACGGGCTTAGGTGTCAGAGGTCACGGGTTCTAATCCCGAGTCCGCCACCGCCCTCGACTCTCTCCCATGCTCCCATGCCCCGCCGCCCAGCACGAGTGAGTTTTGACTTGTAGCCGATTGCCTTCTACTTGCTAGCCACTGGCCGAGCTAGGAATGGAATGGATAGGCCTCTGCTTGACTCTCCCATAGTCGAGACTGGTAGAGTACTGGGAACTCTCCAGGTGCGACCCGGAGAGGTGCACGGCAAATTACCTAGCCGTAATTTAAGTCCCCCTGTAGACTTGTAAGCTCCCTGTGGGCAGAGAGTGTGTCTACCAACTCTGTTGTATAGTACTCCCCCAAGCATTTAGTACAGTACTCTGCATGTGGTAAGTGCTCAATCAATACCATTGATTGACTGATCATGCTTGAACACGAAGGACAGTGATCTATATCTCTAATCCCAGCTCTGCCACTTGTCAGCTGTGTGACTGTGGGCAAGTCACTTAACTTCTCCGGGCCTCAGTTACCTCCTCTGTACAATGGGGATGAAGACTGTGAGCCTCATGTGGGACAACCCGATGACCTCGTGTCTACCCCAGCGCTTAGAACAGTGCTTGGCGCATAGCGCTTAACAAATACCATCATCATCCTCATCTGTGACCTCTGGGCATTTGGTATTTGCCCCACAGCACTTATGTACATATCTATAAATTAGACATTATTCATTCATTCATCACTTGCATTTATCGAGTGCTTACTGTGTGCAGAGCCCTGTACTAAGCGCTTAGGAGACTACAACATAATAAACAGACACATTCCCTGCCTACGATGAGCTTACGGTCTAGAGGAGGGAGACGGACATTAATATAAGTATAAAAATATACACATAAGGGCTATGGACCTGAGGGAGAGATGAATGCTCTGCACACAGTAAGCACTCAATAAATATGACTGAATAAGGGTCTCGCCCTCTAGACTGTAAACTCATGGCGGGCAGGGAATGTGTCTACCAGCTGTTATCCTCTCCCAGGGGCTTTGTACACAGTAAGTGCAATCAATACCATGGGTGGATGGGTGGATTCCCCTCTAGACTGTAAGCTCATTGTGGGCAGGGAATGGGTCTGCCAACTTGGTTGTAATGTACTCCCCCAAGGGCTTAGTATAGTGTCCCACACACAGTAAGCGCTCAAAAAATACCACTGATTGATTTGAGAAGCAAGCGTGGCTCAGAGGAAAGAACGTGGGCTTTAGAGTCGGATCACAGGTTCGAATCCCAGCTCCGCCACTTGTCAGCTGTGTGACTGTGGACAAGTCACTTCACTTCTCTGGGCCTCAGTGACCTCATCTGTAAAACAAGGATGAAGACCGTGAGCCTCACGTGGGACAACCTGATTGCCCTGTATCTACCCCAGCGCTTAGAACAGTGCTCTGCACATAGTAAATGCTTAATGAATACCAACATTATTATTAAGTGCTCGGAATGGACAATTAGGCAACAGACAGAGACAACCCTTGCCCAGTGACGGGCTCACGGTCTAAGCAGTGTAGCTCAGGGGAAAGAGCAAGGGCTTGGGAGTCAGAGGTCATGGGTTCGAATCCCGGCTCCGCCACTTGGCAGCTGTGTGACTGTGGGCAAGTCACTTCACTTCTCGGTGCCTCAGTTCCTTCAACTGTAAAATGGGGATGAAGACTGAGCCTCATGTGCGACAACCTGATGACTCTGTATCTACTCCAGTGCTCTAAACATAGTAAGTGCTTAACAAATACCACCATTATTATTAAATGGGAGAGATGGGCAGCTAAGCAAAAGAGAACGGAACAAAAACAAGACAGCTGTGAGCCCCACGTGGGGCAACCTCATCACCCTGGATCCTCCCCAGCTCTTAGAAGGGTGCTTGGCATATAGTAAGCGCTTAACAAAGGCCATCACCCTTCTTCTTATTAGGTCCTCTTTAGGGAGGGCTTTTGGGGGGGGTGGGAGCAAATAGGCCCAGCACCCGCTCTGTAAGGATTGACAGGGGCGATGCTTTTCCGAGGGTGCTCAGCTCATCCACCTCAACCAGATGGGCCAGGTTTCATTTCCAACGGGGGGGGGGAGGGACAGAATCCGGAGGGGGGAGAGGGGAGGCCAGTAGGTAGGGAGACAGGCCTTTCCAGGGCAGAGTGCTGACCCTGGTTAAGGGACAATTGTTTTGCTATTGCTCCCTGCTCGAGAGATGCAAAACGATTGCTATTGTTTTTGTCTGTCTCCCCCGATTAGACTGTAAGCCCGTCAATGGGCAGGGATTGTCTCTGTTGCCGAATTGTCCATTCCAAGCGCTTAGAACAGTGCTCTGCTAGAGAAGCAGCGTGGCTCAGTGGAAAGAGCACGGGATTTGGAGTCAGAGATCATGGGTTCGAATGCCAGCTCTGGCGCTTGTCAGCTGTGTGACTTTGGGCAAGTCACTTCACTTCTCTGTGCCTCAGTTACCTCATCTGTAAAATGGGGATCAAGACTGTGAGCCCCACGTGGGACAACCTGATTCCCTTGTGTCTACCCCAGCGCTCAGAACAGTGCTCTGCACATAGTAAGCGCTTAACAAATACCAACATTATTAGTAAGCGCTCAATAAATACTATTGAATGAATGAATGAATAAGGGAGGCCGGCGGGCGGCAGCGGCGGCAATGCCCCCTAGTGGGCAGAGCGAACCATCACACCATTTAACAGTGACGGCATTTGTCCCCGCGCTTACTCTGGACCAAGCGCTGGCGAGGACACAAGGCCATCGGGTGGTCCACGGGGCTCCCCGTCTTCACCCCCATTTTGCAGATGGGGTCACTGAGGCGCGAAGCGACTTGCCCAGAGTCACACGGCCGCCGGGGGCAGCTTGGCTTAACGGAAAGAGCCCGGGCTTGGGAGTCAGAGGTCGTGGGATCCAATCCCAGCTCCGCCACTTGTCTGCTGTGTGACCTCGGACAGGTCACTTCTCTGTGCCTCAGTTACCTCATCTGTAAAAATGGGGATTTAAAAAAAGAATGGGAGCCCCACGTGGGACAATCTGATGACCCTGTATCTCCCCCAGCGCTTAGAACAGTGCCCTGCACATAGTAAGCACTTAAATACCATCGCTATTATTAAGTGGCTGAGCCGGGATGGGAACCCATGACCTCTGACTCCCAAGTCCCGGCTCGTTCCACTGAGCGACGCACCATCTCCCCACCCCCCGGAAAGGCACAGACCTTTATTAACACCGCAGATCACTGTTTCTACGGCGGAGTTAGGACCCCGCCGGGCAACAGGGTAGGATTAACACGGAGCCTAAACTTGGCAAGGTACCAGACCCATTCTTGGGGTGGGGGTAGGTCTGTGAGGTTGGCAGGGTCATGCACCAAAAAGGCTCCGGGGGATTTTTCTCCCCAGCTAGACGGCATCCAAGTGGAAAGAGCATGGGGCTGGCAGTCAAAGGATAATAATAATAATGAGCGGATCTGTTTGCATTGGAGAAGCAGCGCGGCTTAGTGGCAAGAGCACAGGCTTGGGAGTCAGAGGTTGTGGGTCCTCATCCCGGCCCCGCCACTTAACAGCCGTGTGACTTCGGGCAAGTCGCTTAACTTCTCTGCGCTTCGGTCCCCTCATCTGTAAAATGGGGATGAAGACTGTGAGCCCCACGTGGGACAATCTGATTACCTCGTATCCACCCCAGTGCTTAGAACAGTGCTCGGCACATAGTAACCGCTTAACGAATACCGTCATTATTATTACTAAAGGATCTGAGTTCTACTCCCTGCTCGGCCACCGACCCGCTGCGTGACCTCGGCTGAGTCACTTCTCTAACGCCTCAGTCTCCTCATCCGTAAAACGAGATCAGATCCCCGCTCTCCCTCCCTCTTAGTCCGCGAACCCCGAGTGGGGCAGGGATTGTGCCCAGTGATAGGAAGAATTGTGCTACTGAGCTCTGGGATCATTACAATTCAGTCAGACCTGATCCTGTCCCACAAGGAGTTCCCAGTCTGAGGCTGGGAGGGAGAACAATTATTTAATCCCTGTTTCCCAGATGAGGAAACTGGGGGCTGGAGAAGCGAAGTACCTTTCCCAAGGTCACCCGGCAGGCAAGTGGCAGGGCTGGGATTAGAAGTCAGGTCCCCCGACTCCCAATCTTGCATTCTTTCCACTAGCCCCACATTGATTAACCTGCATCTCCTCCAGCGCTTAGCACAGTAATGGCACGTAGGAAGCGATCGATGAATACCGCGGAGAAAGAAATAACTCCGGACAGGACACGGTAAGCGCTTAATAAATACTATTATCACTGCTTAGCCCTTCACTGGGAACTGGCTCAGGGCCTACCTTTAAAAGATGAGGCAAAGCTCCGAAGAGGTGCAGCAGACAGGATTACGGGGATCGGAAGGGAGGATTTTTGAGGAAAGGTGACGGGAATCGGTCGGTTAGCCCGGAAGACAGAGACTGAGGAGTGGTCCGACGAACCTGCGGATGGGTAAGCGGTTACAAAGCGAGAGGCTGATGGGTTCTCCGACTTCCCGGAGGAAACGGGCAGAAAGTTCAGCGGCGTATGTGGACATCCAGAAGAATGTCTTCCCGGGAAAAAAGGATTATTATTTATTATTATAATGGTATTTGTTAAGCGGCTACTATGTGCTGAACTCAGTTCTAAGCGCTGGGGAAGATAGGAGATAATCAGGTCAGACAGAGTCCCTGTCCCACATAGGACTCAGGAAGGAAGTTAATAAATAATAATAATACTGTTGGTATTTGTTAAGCACTTACTATGTGCCAAGCACTGTTCGAAGCGCTGGGGCAGATCTAAGATAATCAGGTTGGACACAGTCCCTGTCCCAAGTTGTGGGACCTGTCACCGGAGATCTTTAAAAATAGGATCGACATCATCTAGGATGGTTTGGGTGGAGATCGGTTTTCTTCCAGAAGGAGTCAGGTGCGGTTCACCTGAAGCTTAGCGGGGACCACTAAGGATAGGGATGAGAGACTGGGATGGGAAAGAAATCCCCAAGGGAAATCAAAGGCATTTTAATTTTTATTAAATATACTCTCTTGGCACAAATCTTAAAATATAGAAACATTATATATAAACAAAGTGTCTTCACTGCATCAAAATATAACTCCAGACTAATAAAAGCAATCAAAATCGACACACGGAGGGCGGTAACACATCTTTACAAAAGGCATTTAACAGTGTTTGTGCTCTGTGCATAGGCCAGCTAGGTGGGCAACAAATGTCAAGTCCCTGCATCGCATGGCATTCAGAGGAGGACCGGGCAATGGAGAGTTGAGTGTTCAGAACTGCAGCATGGGGAAACACCCCGGGAACAAGGATACCTGCTTCAAAAGCTCTTGAAAGGTCCTGGGGACCCCTTCCAGGCAAGAAATCCCTATTTTCTACAAATTCTCATACTTCTCACACGCACACACGCTTTCTCGCTCCATTCTAAACTCATTAACTCCAAGACGCCAGATATCGGGTATCTGTCCTCGCCCCTTAAGCTGCCCCCGGTCAAACTTCCTCAGTTACCAAGCACACGGGAATTGATCCAAGAGAGCACACACCCAGCCCCGGCTCAGCACTGTCAACAGGGAGGAGGCCCACCACGCTTCCTCGGGAACATCGGAATTGGGCGTGGCGGGCTTCTCCAAGGCGGGAATTACTCTTTTTCCCCACCTGTCCCTTCCCTCCACGTTTGCCCCAAACACCTTCTGGAGTTTCACCCTTATAGCCCTGGAGGATCGAAAAAGTTGATTAGGTTTCAACTCTCCAGAGTCGCACGTTTGCTTCAGGCTAGGTCGGGCAGAAGCCCTTTCTTTGATCCCACCCCCACGGGCTCAAGGTAGCCCCTGGAAATCCAAAGCTCCCAAGGACAGGTGGGAGGGGGGAGGCTCAGCTGCCCAGTGTTCGCCAAAGAAAGGGTCCAGAGAATGTGTCTGTTATACTGTTGTACTCTACTCTCCCACGCGCTTACACAGTGCTCCGCACACATTTAGCGCTCAATAATCGACTGATGGCGGCTGGGTGACCTGGGTCACTAAGGTATTTCCAAACCAAGAGGCTCACTATTCCCCCCTCCCAAGATGCCTCTCTTGCCCTCCTTCCTCTCTTACCACGGCACCACCTTAACAGCCCTAGGTCAGTCCAGTGCTCCGCACACAGTAAGGACTCGGAAAATACCACTGCTTGATTGAATGACGGGTTGGTAACTGAGGAAAGTGGCTCTTCCTGACGGTTGGTGGGAGAGTTATGGATGAGAACTGAGGAGAGAGGAGGTGTGCCCTGTTAAACCCCAGGTCCCGGGTCCGTGACTCCTGCTCTAGATTCAGGCCCTCTAGTTTCACAGAGCGTAGCAGACGCAAACTCTCACGCAGCCTGGAGATCCCCCCCTATAGAACGACACCTTGCTGGGCTCTACCGACGGCACTTTTCCGAGGCAGGACAGCTGCGGGACCCTAGGTCCGAGAGACGTCCCCGTAACCACCTGCGGGCGGCTCCGCCGTCAACCCTCCCGTGCGACACAGGTTACTTGACGGTTCCTGAAGGTCCAAGCGGATGGCGGCGCGGAGTCTTTGGC
This sequence comes from Ornithorhynchus anatinus, assembly GCF_004115215.2. NCBI lineage: Eukaryota > Metazoa > Chordata > Mammalia > Monotremata > Ornithorhynchidae > Ornithorhynchus > Ornithorhynchus anatinus. The sequence continues at coordinate 114,539,921 of NC_041749.1, read as the reverse complement.
TGGCGATGTGTTCGAGCCAGGGGCAGGCAACGAGCCCCCGTGCCAAATCCAGGGGGAAGAGAGGCCAGGTGGATGGCAGCGAGCCCGGAGAACAGGGACAGAGGTGGATGCCACAGCGTGGCCCTTGCTTACAAACATGTAGGCTGTTCTAGACCACCGGGAAGGGGGGCAGGTGGGGGAGCCCCCTCTTCGGGGAGGCACAAGCCTGTTTCCGCCCCCTCGCCGCAGGCAGCACTGGGATTCCGGGACCCGGGTGGATGCATGCGAGCAAAGAATGCAGAGAAAGCTTTTCATCATGCCCACAAGCCAGAAATAGGGCAAGGAAAAAAAAATCTATTGAAAGAGGGCTACAAGATCCACACACAATCCCAGTTATTTTAACAAGACCGTCTGTTGTGCAAAGGACAAAAATTACACACCACATGAACTATCTACCAGATTAAAGTCATCAGGTCATTGGCACGACTAGAACCCCCTCCCTACTCGGGGAAAATGTTGGATTACTAAAAACAAGTTGGGAAAAATCAGCCTAGCTGTAAATTACATTGTGATTCTTCTAGTCGCCGGGAGGGGAGAAAAGACTCCACACCCCAGACTTCCGGACCCCTCAGCGGGACCCGGTTCCGGTTCTCCATCTCGGTGGCTGTGGGCAGAGGGCCCCTAAGAGACCCCGATTCCGGGACAAGCCTGCACACCCTGACCTAACTCCAGCTCCTTTTGCTCGTCAGGTCTAAGAAACCTTGTTGCTCACTGCTGGGGGGAGGTCTGATCTGTGCCACCAGAGTGGAAGGGGTGAAAACTCCCATTATCGACAGAAACCCTAACGCTCCACAGGTCGCTTTCCAAAGGTGCTTCGCAAGGGCCTAAAACTAGATATTGTGGTCTGCTAATTTCGGATTGCGAACTCCCTGAGGGGCGGGGGTTGGGGGTTGTCTACTTCCCACCCTCATCTTCCCCCTCCTGGCACTTCGTACAGTGCTCGGCACACAGTAGGCGCTTAATACATACTCCTCCTCCTACTCAGCAGCTAAGGCGGGGCTGGAGGTAGCTCACTGGCGACAGACCACCCTTTCCTGTCTTCTGGTCCCATATTTCCATCTCCTTCCTCTCCCGGGATGTGCAGCCTTTGCCTCTGGGATTGGCGCCCGTTCATCCGGGGCAGGGGAACCAGGGGCCCGGAGCCTTCCTTCACCCCACTCCGCACACAGCACCCCACTCAGACTCCGGAGCTTCGCCAGTACACGGGAATACCTAGAGCCTCCGGGTCGAACGTCCTCGGCCAAGGTCACGCGGGTCCGATGACCAGAGACCGGGGAACCGCCGTCTTGTTCGCCCCCCAACTCTTTGGCTTGAAAGCAGACTCGAGACTGTGAGCTCGTTGTGGGCGGGGAATGTGTCTACCGCCTCTGGTGTGTTGTCTTCTCCCAAGCGCTTAGTACAGTGCTCTGCACACAGTAAGCGCTCAATAAATACCACAGACCGCAAGAACAACAGAGATCCGGGAGTTCAACATCGCCAACCGTACGGTGATCTTCCTGCTACGCTAACGAAAGTGATGATATCGATTTTAAACTCGGAAAAAGATATGGTTTCAACACCTATGTCTGCCTTCCTCCTGCTTAGTCTCGTTCAGTCCTTTCCAGTTTAGCAGCAGCCCTCCAGGAGGGGAGAAAAATCTCCCGCTTCCAGGTTCTCCCTCTAATCGGGCAGGGGGTACGCCTGGGACACGCAGGATCCGGGGGGTTCCTCCCCTCCTCTTTGGGTTCCAAGTTTAATTTGGGGAGATTCTGTGAATTTCCAAAAAACAACAAAACTACACTCAAAAGCACATAGACTCTTAGAGTACCTTACTAGGTGGATGTCACCCCGCTAGCCAACTGAACACAACGGCATGCAGCTAGTCCTGCTTTTTCTGCCTCTAGGTTTCGTTCGCCACCGGGGAAGATATGGCACCGGAACATCCTAATGATGAGCAGCAGCAGAACTGCTCCCGGTAACGTTGCCTACGGCCAGGCTCGGCCCATTCGAATCCCAAGCCTACACTGTGTAGGCCTCTAGAAAGCTGAGTTTCTGGAAGCCGGGGCTCTAGGGAGATCTCAGGGGCCTCAGCTAAAACAGATGCCACGTAAATACATTCTAGATGTGACAAAGGTCCGGTGACACTCGATTATTTTTGCAGACTACTTAGTAGCGGTTAGTACCAAATTGAGGGTTAGTTGGCAGCATCCCTCTTTAAACTGCTGAAGTCTTAATTTCGTAAACGGAGGCATTTTTATCTGGAAATGCTTCCCAGGAAAACCAACTGGATAGCGATTCTGGAAATGAGTCTTAATTTCGTAAACGGAGGCATTTTTGTCTGGAAATGCTTCCCAGGAAAACCAACTGGATAGCGATTCTGGAAATGAGTCTTGCACTCCGAGCCCCTCTGGCCCAGAAAGTGAAGTACACACTCTCTCTCTTTCTCTCACAAAAAAACAACAAAAAAACCACACACAAACAAAAAAAAAGCCCACACATACACGAGATGGCCCCACACAAAGAGAGATCCACAAAAGAGCGTGTGGGGTACTTTTTGACCAGACAAAAATGATTTCAAGGCGGGTAAGGGCAAACCACACTTCCACGGCTCTCCGCTGTCTACAAACCAGAATGGGATCCAGGAGGAGCCAAAACGGGTATCGTGGGGCCCTGGAGGGTCGGAGTCGATCCGGGCGGCCCGGACGGCTCGCCGGACTGGGCCGAAACGGCCACGGGCCGTGGCGGGCCCTTTGGTCTCCTAGTGCTAATCATTGAGTCTGGGGACAGGCTGATGGCAGCAAGTCCCAGACCTCAGGCCACTGTCATTTCGGATCCCATTTGGGGATCAGCTTTTGACAAATTCAAATAAAACTCTGACAATATATTATTTCATATCCTCTCTATTCAGGCAGCCAGCAAACTCCCAAACTTCCCTATGGGAAATATTGCACTTCAGAGGGGGTTTCAAACGGACAGGCACTGAGTGCCGTCTACCGTAAACCCCCGTCGAGCAGGCGGTGCAGACAGCGATCCTCTGACACCCTCCCTCTTCCTCCTCCAGGCTCATTTCAGAAGCGCTCTCCGCTCCGCTAAACCAGGAGAACCGGAGCGTATAAGGAGGGGACTGGGAAATCCCAAGCAGTTCAAGAACACAAGGATGCTACCCACAGCTCAGAGGTTACCTGCTTCTCAGCTAGAAGAACCTGGTGTTAGAGAAGATCCGTTCCAGGTACAGATAACTGAAAACTGGATCATGAAAAAAAATAATAATAATAATACAAAATCAATTAATGAGGGAGAACACTAATGAGTGGGAGAGTATTAGCTTTTTCTACACAGACACATTTGATTCTCTAAATACTTTGGAGCACCGGAGTATTAGACGACTAGCTCTCGTTACCGCTTCTTCCCTGTAGTTTACGGAGAAGAATCTGCATTAGGTCAAAAGTGGTAAAGCTGATTCCCACTGCAATTGGCCCTTTAACCCAGTTCATGCTCAGTCCCTTGTACAAGCCTTGGATGAATCCCTCTTCCTTGACGATCTCCTTTAAGGTGCAGAGAATGGTGCCGTACGTGTGACCCGTGACTCCTGCCGTCTGCATTCGCCGACGAACCACATCCAGAGGGTAAGAAGCCGACTGGCCAATTAGACCGGCGCAGGCCCCGAAAAACATCCGCTCGAAGGGATACGGCTGGGACCGTCCACTGTGTTCTAAGGAGGAAGGAGGAAACCCGGTGAAAAACAATGCCGCATCTTACTCGGCACCTGGACGCAACTATAAAGCGGGCCTGGTGCCTCGGGGCATTCCAGGGCTCTTTCCCAAGCTGACACACTCGGGCAAGTGTTGGTCTCAGTTTACCTCTGTGGTCACGAGGGATCCTTCCTACTTTCGGGCGGGGGGAGGGATTCCATTCGAACCCTTTGGCTGAAAGCCAGTGGAGAGGGGCGGGGGTGGGTGGGGCTCAACCTAACTCACTGCCCTCAAATGCCAAAGAGGCAAACAGTAAACTCTCAGTAAATACCACTCCCTGACTGATGGATCGATCACGCCAGGCCCCCGGAGAGCGCGAGTGAGGGCTCTCTGGGCTCTCTCCGCTGGCTCTGTGAGCCTTCGGACTTCTCAGGGCCTCACGGCTCCGGTCCTTCAGGCAAATCATCACTTCTACAGAATACATTTGGGCTTCAAAGGCAGGAAAGGTCCCATTCGCCATTTCGTTCGGAGATCCAGCTCACAAGGCGTTTCATTGTTTTAAACAACCCGATTCCGATCAGGGTCAGACCAAGCCGCAGATGAGCCTCAGTGCGGAGGTTCAGCAGCAGGAGAGTGAGAAGGCTCAAGGGGAGCCCCCCGGTTTCAGGGTCCGAGGGATGTACACCACCCCTTACTCTTCTCTCCCACCGACCGCGCCAACGGGAGCCTCTATTTACCTCGGTGAAATTTCTTCAGGGACTCGTAAGTGAAAAAACTAAGGCCGGCATACGGTATAACGCCCAGGACTGTTGGTGCGAAGCCCCTGTATAAGGTCTTTAAGCCTTCTTCCCGGGACATTCGGATAAAGACGTGAAAGATGTTTCCATACCTGTGAGAAGATAGAATATGTTTATCGTGAGGGGAGGGAGGGAAGGCATGGCCTAGCAGAAAGAAGACGGGACTGGGAGTCGGGAGATCCGGGTTCTAATCCCAGCTCTGTCCCTGCTCTGCTGTGACGCTCTGAGCAAGTCACAACTTAATAATAATTAATAATAATAATAATTATGGTATTCATTAAGCGCTTACTATGTGCCAGGCATTGTACTGACAGCTGGGGTAGATATGAGCAAATCGGGTTGGACACAGTCCCTGTCCCACATAGGGCTCACAGCCTTGACCCCCATTTTGCAGTTGAGGGAACTGAGGCCCAGAGAAGTGAAATGACTCGCCCCAGGTCACGCAGCAGACAAGTGACTGAGCCGGGATTAGAACCCACGACCTTCTGACTCCCAGGCCCGTGCTCTCTCCACTATGCCATGCTGCTTCTCTGGGTCTCATAATACTGATAATAATAATGATGATGACATTTGTTAAGCGCTTACTATGTGCCAAGCACTGTTCTAAGCGCTGGAGTGGACACAAGGTGATCAGGTTGTCCCATGTAGGGCTCACAGTCTCCACCCCCTTTTACAGATAGGTAACCGAGGCACAGAGAAGTGAAGTGATTCGCCCAAGGTCACACAGCAGACAAGCGGTGGAGTTGGTATAGCGGAGACGAGGCAGACTGTGGGACAGGATTGCATCCGATCTCTTAACCGTTCATCTCCACCAGCGCTCAGCAAGTGCCACGATGGTTCGTTATTTTTCGTGACCCGCAGATGCCGACACTCGGCCCACGGATGACACTTCCCTAACAGGTTACCCCTAAGTAAGGAGAGGGCTAAGTACAGTGGTCTGCACACAGTAAGCGCTCAGTAAATACCGTGGATTGACTGATTGCCCACTCAGTTGATCAAAACTGTCCTGCACTCAGTAGGCGCTTCATAAATAACATTAATTGATCAACTGATCATCCCGCTAGGGCAGCACGTGCTTGATGCTGAAGCTTCCCTTCCATTAACCAACTCCCCTTTCCAAGGATTTTCAAATGTGGTGCATTCTGAGCAGCAGCGTAGCCTAGTGGGAAGAGCACAGGCCCGGGAGTCAGAGGAGCCCGAGTCCTAATCCCGACTCTGTCGCGTGTCTGCTGTGGGACCCTGGGCAAGTCACTTACCTTCTCTGCACCTCAGTTACCTCATCTGTAAAATGGGGATTAAATCCTACTCTCTCCTTAGACTGTGAGCCCATGTGGGACAGGGACTATGTCCAACCTGATTAACTTGTATCTACCCCATCACTTAGAACAGTGTTTGACACACAGTAAGCGCTGAACAAGTACCATTATTATTATTATTATAATTAGTAGCAGAGCTTGACTTTGTGGAAAGAGCACCGGCCTGGGAGTCGGAGGACCTGGGTTCTAATCCCAGCTCCGCCACTTTGCGAGCTGCGTGACTTGGGCAAGGTGATTAACCACTCTGGGCCTCAGTTTCCTCAGCTGTAAAATGGGGATAAGATCCCTACTCTCCCTCCTGTTTAGACAGTGAGTCCTATGTGGCTCCAGGAGCTGTGTCCGCTATGACTCTGGGTACCGTATCTACTCCAAAGATCATTATTATGACCTGCTTTGCCATCCCAAGCCTCACTAGCCCAGGGCTTTGTCGACCTCCGTCACCCTTGTAATTCAAGTCTGATCAGACAAGAGCCCCTTGAGGGACGGGGTCTGTGTCTAATTCCCACCTGTGCACTCGTTCCCAGTGCTCACTACGGTGCTCTGCACATTATTATTATTATTATGGTATCGTGGTATTTGTTAAGCGCTTACTATGTGCCCAGGCACTGTACTGAGCGCTGGGGTGGATCCAAGCAAATCGGGTCGGACGCTGTCCTCGTCCCGCATGGGCTCAGACTCTTAGTCCCTTTTTTCCAGACGAGGTAACTGAGGCCCAGAGAAGCGAAACAGCTTGCCCAAGGTCACCCAGCAGACAAGCGGCAGAGCCGGGATTAGAACCCAGGTCCTTCTGACTCTCAGGCCCCTGCTCTATCCACTAGGCCATGTTGCTTCTCAGACTCTTACCCCTGCCCGTTCCATAACCCCGGCAGATATGCTGATTTCTGGGAATTCAGATTCTAAACCAAGCCTTTACGATCCCTGATCCCCATGTTACAGGGGTGGCCCGGCAGGTCATTCATTCATTCATTCAATAGTATTTATTGAGCGCTTACTATGTGCAGAGCACTGTACTAAGCGCTTGGAATCTTTCTGGTACGCCAGTCTCTGATCTTGGTTGGCCTCCATCAACAGAGTTACTTTCCCTGCTCTTCGCTGACAGTTTCCATTCCATTCCCAGAGTTCTGCTCCAGAGTCCTAAGCCACCACCCCAGGCCCCCTTGCCACTCTCTTCTGCCCACCCCTATTGTGGGGCAGCGTGGCTCAGTGGAAAGAGCCCGGGCTTGGGAGTCAGAGGTCACGGGTTCTATTCCCGGCTCCGCCGCTTGCCGGCTGTGTGACTTTGGGCAGGTCGCTTCACTTCTTGGTTTCTCAGTGACCTCATCTGGAAAATGGGGATGAAAACCATAAGCCTCCCTGTGGGACAATCTGATCACCTTGTATCCCCCCAGCGCTTAGCATGGCCTAGGGGCAAGAACCCAGGCTTGGGAGTCAGAGGTCATGGGTTCGAATCCCAGCTCTGCCACTTGTCTGCTGTGTGACCTTGGGCAAGTCACTTCACTTCTCTGTGCCTCAGTGTTTTTTGTCCATCTGTCTTCCCCGATTAGATCATAAGCCCATCAATGGGCAGGGATTGTCTCTATCTGTTGCCGAATTGTACATTCCAAGCACTTAGTAATTTGTTCTGCAATAGTAAGCGCTCAATAAATACTATTGAATGAATGAATGAATAAAAGGGGGATGGAGACTGTGAGCCCCATGTGGGACAACCTGATTATCTTGTATCTACCCCAGCGCTTACAACAGTGGTTGGCACAGAGTATGCGCTTAACAAGTACCATAATTATTATTATTATAGTAAGCGCTTAACAAATACCACCTATTATTCCCACTCAGGCAGCAAGAGATATTGAGGGAAGCGTGGATGGCAGCCCAGGAATCAGTAGCAGCAAGGTATTTGGAAAGAGCGTAACCTAGTGGAAAGAGCACGGGCCCAGGAGTCAGAGGACCTGGGTTCTAATGCCGGCTCTGCCGCTTGTCTGCTGGGTGACCTTGGGCAAGTCACTTCACTTCTCTGTGCCTTGGTTACCTCACCTGTAAAATGGGGATTAAAACTGTGAGCCCCACGTGGGACATGGACTGTGTCCAACCTGATTACCTTGTATTTACCCCAGCGCTTAGAACAGTGCCTGGCACAGAGTAAGTGCTTAACAAATACCACTCTTTAAAAAAAAAAAAGTGGCACCAGCACAGGCAGCGATGGCTGGCCTTCAAAAGCCGAATGACTCCTCAAATTTTTCCACTCATGAGCAGGAAGTGAACTGTGTGGATTGTCGAGGTGGGGTCACCATGAGTAGCTACCAGGACAGGCCAGCAAAGGATCGGTCTCTATCCTCCAGCACACTGGGACGGCGTTCACACACCCTTCAGACGGAAGACGGGGTCTGATCCGTGGCCATTAGTCTGCTACTCAGTGATGGAAAAGATATTTGAAAGAAACTATTCTAACACCGGCTGGTTATATCTTGATTTGACCTAGGGGTAGGCAGGCTGATGAAGATTTTGTACTTTAAATTAAAAAGAGGGTATTTGTTTTTATTATTATTGTGGTATTTGTTACGCGCTTACTATGCACCAAGCACTGTTCTAAGCGCTGGGGTAGATACAAGGTAATCAGTTTGTCCCATGTGGGGCTCACAGTCTTAATCCCCATTTTACAGATGAGGTAACTAAGGCACAGGGAAGTTAAGTGGCTTGCCCCAGGTCACACAGCAGACAAGTAGAGGAGCCAGGATTAGAACTCACGTCCTTGGACTGCCAAGCCCGTGCTCTTTCCACTAAGCCACGCTGCTTCCCTGTTTCAACTGATTACTCTTACTGATTACTGATTAATATTAAGCACATTCTTCTTCGCAAGGCTGGCTTTGCCTGCCCTTTCTTCTGTGATTTCTTTTACTGTCTCCCCCTGAAGACTGTAAACTCCTTTTGGTCAGAGACCCCAAGCATTTAGTACAGTATTCTGCACACAGTAAGCGCTCAATAAATACCACTGACTGATTGGCCTGAGGACCCAGTCACTGCTGCAAACCCAGCCATGCCACCTCACCTCAGCAGGTATGTATTTAATTTTCTTTTACGGGATTTGTTAAACGCTTACTACGTGCCGGGCACTGTCCTTAAGCGCTGGAGTAGGTACAAGCTAATCAGGTTGGACCCAGTCCACGTCCCACGTGGGACTCAGAGTCGAAATCCCCATTTTCCAGATGAGGTAACTGAGGCCCAGAGAAATGAAGTGACTTGCCCAAGGTCCCACGGCAGACAAGTGGTGGAGCCGAGATTAGACCCCCAGGTCCTTCTGACTCCCGGGTCTGTGCTCTATCCACTAGGCCACGCTTTTGGCTGATATATTTATTCCCTTCTCTCCGTCTTCCGCCGTACGCTAATCAATTTATGCCTAGTATCTTCCCCATTAGATCGTGAGCTCCTTTTCACGTGTTTTCCCAGTGCTTCCAGTGCCTAGAGCAGTGTTCTGCACAGAGGGAGTGTTCAATAAATACAGTCCCGCTTCCTCCGCGGCCCTCTCGAAGCGCTTAACAGAGTGCTCTGTACGCAGTAAGCACTCACTAAATACAATTAAACGAACGGACAGGGCGGCCGACAACGTCGCCGACGGCCCTCGGCCCCTCGTTTCCCAGACGCGGGAACGACAGCCAATCACCAGGGTTGCCACCCAGATCTGCCTTTGGAACTCACATTTCCTTCGGGGTGACGGCCATCCGGGCTCTGACCAGATCCAGGGGGTACGTTAATGAAGCGGCAGTCGTACCCGCCAGCGCGCCGGCCAGGAGTCTTGGCCAAGGGGGTAAAGCTCTGAATCAGAGGCAAGGTGAAAGAAAGACACAAACCAAACAATCAGCACGGGAGCGGGGAAAGGACAGAAGACCCAGTTATTGTTTCCAGGGCTAGAGCTGACTGGCTGTTCCAACTGGGAACCCGGCCTGCTTAGATCCGCTAAAGGCTGGGGGGCTCAAGGGCAGTTTGCTTCACCCACGGGACCATTCCAGTAGGAAGAGTCGCTCTCTGGGCCTTCACCCTGCCCACGGTGGCTTTCCTCGGCCGCGGTGACGGCTGCAGAGCCCCGCTCAACCACCCCTCGACGACGTGTGGGGTTCCCCTCTAGGCCGTCAGCTCCTTGCCGCCAGGGAACACGCCTATCGACCCTGTTCTACTGTCCTCTCCCAACCGCTTAAGGCCGGCGCTCTGCCCACAGAAAGCGCTCAATAAATACCACCAACTGACTGATTGATCTCCCCAGCCCTGAAAAAGAAACCCAGACGTCCCCGCAACCGACAGTGTGGAGATCTCAAAATGCCTTGGAAAAAGGCATCCTCTGATGACTGGACCTTGGGTTTCGGTTTCATCCCTCCCGGAAAATCTGATTTTCAGGAAAGCTGGGCCTCACCCCCTCTGCATGGCTGTCCACTGCCACCTGTGCTGCTAGACGCCCCCGCCAGGCCCCACCTGCCGCCTCGGCCCGCCCCACGCTTGTAAATAGAGAGGAAAGGGGGAACACCCCTCTGCCTTACTCTCCCTGGAATCCAAAGTAGCGCCCCAGGAGCTGTTTGTACTCCTCGTGTGCACAAAACTGGATAGCGGCATAGGGGATGACCCGAACCATAGTGGCGGAGTTGCCTCTCCACAGGCTGAAGAACCCTTCATTGAGGTAGGTGAAGTAGATCAGCCTAAAGGCTTCCTGAACACAACGGGAAAGGCGAACTGGTTAAGATGGCAGGAGAAAAGGCTCTGGGTTTGGGGCACTTTTAACGCTGCCCCCGGGACAGACCGGGTCCCTGCCGGGCTGGGTTTCCTGGACTGAAAACCTGAACGAAACAGGAAGACATTAGCCACTTCCAGCCCGCCCCTCCATCGCAGAGCTAGCATTTTGGAAACCGCAACAGCCCATTTGGCTGTTGCACGCCTGAGCGTGCGCGTGCGTGCACAGACACACACTCACACACACACACACACACACGTGCAGGTACGCACGCACAGAAATTAAAGCTGCAAAGGTATCGAGGCGAGAGATTCCCAGAAGCCATCAAGGGTGCAGTGTCCCTTCCAATCCCCCCATAGCTGTGATTTTATTATTTATAATAATGTCTGTCACCCCTCTAGACTGGAAACTCATTGTGAGCAGGGAGTGAGTCTGTTAAATTGTTGTACCGGATACAGCTAAGCGCTCAGTCCAGTGCTCTGCACACAGTGAGTGCTCAATAAACACGACTGACTGACTGAGACCAGAGACTGGGAAGCCCCCAGCCAACTCAGCATTGCCAGGCCCCTGGCCTGCAAAAAAGATAACCCACACCCCAGGTCCTTTTTTTTTAATGGTATTTGTTAAGCGCTTACTATGTGCCAGGCACTGTAGTAAGCGCTGGGGTAGACACAGGCTAATCAGGTTGGACATGGCCCATGTCGCTCATGGGGCTCACAGTTAATCCCCATTTTCCAGATGAGGTAAATGCGGTCCCGAGAAACTAAGTGATTAGACTGTAAGCCCGTCAATGGGCAGGGACTGTCTCTATCTGTTGCCGATTTGTACATTCCAAGCGCTTAGTACCGTGCTCTGCACATAGTCAGCACTCAATACATACTACTGAATAAGTGATTTGCCCAAGGTCACAGAGCAGACAAGTGGCAGAGCTGGGATTAGAACCCAGGTCCTTCTGACTCCCAGGCCCTCTTGAAAATAACTGAGCCCCGTAGGGATCAGAGAGAATACAGACCAGGCATCTGACCATTCCCCGTGATTTAGTTTGGAAGGGAGGACTGAAGGGAAAATGCATCTTTACAAGTTATTTTCCTGCGTCATTTCATTAAAACATCTTCTGCCAAAGAAACTCCAGCCAAACAGTGGTCCACATCACAGAGATTAAGACTATGGGGAGGGGCTGTTGAGCAAATCCTTTAGATCAACACATGGTTCTGGGCTTTGCCTCACCTTGGCGGAAAATCGTTTTGAAGACACTGGAAAAAACACAAGAATAAGAAACCATTAGGACTGGCAGGATGTGTCAGGAGCCAAATACGAAGTTCCTTACCGCTTGGACGATCCGACTCACGGATCGTTCTGGCAGTTTCTGAACAAAAAGCCACAGCCCTTGGGCGATCGTGGCAAACGAACCACCCGGGAGTACGTCCGACTTTGGAAAAGCTAGGAATCCTGGTAGACGCCCTCAAAAATAACACACCCCGAGGGTTTGTCTTTAGGGTGATATTCTGAGGACTGGAATCCAGACTGGGCACCGTTTATTTCTACCGGGCACCTTGACACCAACACAGTGAGAATCAACGCACCCCCTCACCTAAAGGACTGGCCCTTGCTGAGCAGGGGTACGGCAACGACACAGAGAGAGGAATTCCTTAACCCAAACTGGACCGGCAAGAAGAATTTAGGTCAACCTGAACCACGGGCTGGATGGTGGCTAACAAAAATCTGGCTCTCACCTACCCAAAAACCACACCAGGATTTAGTCCCGAAATCAGGACTGTAACACCCAGTGACTCACCATCGGCGCTTCCTGCTATGCCCGAATATTCTGAGGCTGACCTCTTAACAGGGAAGAATTAATGGGACATTCCCCCCTAGGTCTGGCAAAGTGGCACTGGAGACACACCTCTCAAGACAGGAATTGACCGCTCGTGCACAAAGTTAGCCAAAAAGACTCCAGAGCTTTCTAGTCAAATCCTTGCCTAATATTTGTTAAGCGCTTACTATGTGCCAGGCACTGTACTAAGCACTGGGGTGGATATAAGCAGATGGGGTTGGACACAGTCCCTGTCCCACATGGGGCTCACAGTCTCTATCCCCATTTTTAAAATGAGATAACTGAGGCCCAGAGAGGTGGAGGGACTTGCCCAAGGTCCCACAGCAGACAAGTGGCGGAGCCGGGATTAGAATTCAGGTCCTTCTGAATCCCAGGCCCGTGTTCTTTCCACCAGGCCACACTGCTTCTCAAGACAAGGGAAACGGCAGTAGGCTCTGACGCCGTGGGTCACAGGGCCAAGCTCAACCATGTAGTGTGTCCAACCCGCTGAGGGACGGAACTGATGAAAATACGAAGCAGGGAGAGTCCTGCTTCCCACCTGAACCCGCGCCACAAGGGATCCCTCATGCCGGAAGGGGTTACACAAATCCTAGCCTCTTGAGAGGAAATCCTTCCTCCATTTTACGTCCCCGGCCCGTCTCATTCAATTTTATTTATTGAGTGCTTACTGAGTGCAGAACTTGGGAGGGTACGGTGTAACAATAAACACACACATTCCCTGCCCACGACAAGCTTACGGTCTAGAGGGGGAGACTGACAATATGAATCAATAAATGACAGACATGTACGTAAGTACTGTGGGGCCGGGAGGGGGGATGAATAGAAGGAACAAGTCAGGGTGAGGCAGAAGGGAGTGGGAGAAGAGGAAAGGAGGGCTTAGTCAGGGAAGGCCTCTTGGAGGAGATGTCTCATCAGCACAAATGCCCCTACTCGCCGCACCACCAGACTTGTAAGTTCATCGTGAGCGGGGAATGGGTCTGCTCTATTGTTATCATGTACTCTCCCAAGAGCTTAGTACAGTGCTCTGCACCCAGTAAGCGCCCCCATAAATATGATCGACCGATCGACTTAAGTGCCTTGTTGTAGTTTAAGGTCTCAACAGAATGGAGGAGTGAAATCCGGTTACGGACTCGGCTGCCGAACTCTCAGAACGATGGCTCCGCCGACCGAGACCTGCTTCCAAATCGATCCGCTATCAGTAACTGGATTCCTCCCGATTTTGAAAGCCATGGCGAGCCGGGCACCGGGCCTTGCGCCGAGATGGGTTCATTATGCCGCTGAGCTCTCCCTCTGAAGTCAGGGCTTTCTTCTTCAAACAAAACATCTTGGCTACCGTTCAAGCTGGGAACGACGTACCGCAAGGGAACGGGCCTCCTCGTTCGTTCCACGGGAGGGTGTTGGCCAGGAACTCTTGAACCGCTTTGTCAGCGGCTCCCACGGCCCAAGTCTCTCCTTAAGGGAGCCATTTCCAAAGCAACGGGCAGTGGGAGAAAGAAGGGAAAACAAAACCCTCAATGGCGCAGTACAATGGCCACCTGTGAATGGAAAGGAGCTGCCCCCAACTCAGCCTGTCAAGGCTGAGTCACTCGTTAGGTGGGAGTCGGTGACTCACCCGAGAGCCCAGACCAAGCTTTAGGGTGACCATGGCTCGCACACCCTCCCGCCCCCGCAATTAAATGTGCTTTTACTCCTGTGTGAGGTTTGCACAGAGACAAGTGGCTGCATTAGCAGGGGATGGTTAGTGGCGGCTGCAGCCGAATCCAGGGCAGGCTGGCATTGTGAAAGCCTCCCCTATCCACCTCTGACACCGCCGAGTAGAGCTTTGTGGGCGGGCCCCTCCGGCTCTTCCGAGGATACGGCCCATTTGGTGAAATTATTCGACTAAGCAAGGGGGCTAATTTCGGCCTCACAAATGTCATTTCCCCTACCGCTCCAAAGTGCCGAACGTATGACAATGGGTCGGCCCGCGACCCTCGAAGCTCTGGCAAGTCCAACCAGCCCCATGACCATGGCACCTAGGGCCGGGGGAGGGGGGAGGGGGTTTTTCGCCCTTCTGCATCCAAATTGAGATCACCCACCCTAAGAACCTCCACCTCGATGACACCCACACAGCACAGGGGAAAGGCGCCAGGGGAGAGCTGGGCTGGCACAGAAAAGCAAATCGCCCCTTTAGCTGGAGAATGCAAATTTGGACCAACTGCAGCCAAGGGGCTCAAGGGAGAGTCGCCCGTCAAGAGCCGTGGGGGTCTGGGGTCTTGGCAAATCTGCTCTCCCTCTGCATTTTGGGGCTCAAAGTGGGCAGGAATAATGCGGGGGAAATCGCCAGGAGGGTCAAGTGTATGTGCTTGTTTCCACAGACTGACCGCTTCCCCTTTCCCATCACACTATGGGCAGACGAGCATTTACCTTGAAAGATGATTTTTGTTCTGTCCAAGGGAGCTACTGCCGTTTTGGCAAGAGCACCTGCCAATGCCCCAGATATCAGAGAGTTGAAAACTTTATTCTGATCATCCATTCCCTGCAACAACCAACAAAAGCAACAGTGGGCATTCAGTAATGGAAGAGAACCCATTTAGTTTACAAATAAGTGCCCGAATGCTCTCAGGAGGACTAACTGGGTTGTTCGAGGGGGAACAGTCAGGGCCCGGAAATTTTTTTTTAAAATCAGGTCTTCGCAGAACGGGACATGGACCGCAGATGCCTGGTCCAGTGACTCTGGCCACTGCTGCAGTGGGGGGACAGAGTGATGGGCGGGAAGTATTCTTCCTTTGGCCCGATGGTGATTTAGGCCAAATGGCAACCAAGTTAAAGTGTTCTCATGTAAAGAAACCATCTAGAGTCCGCAGATCAGAAGTGATCACGGACTCTGAGCAGGAGCTCGTGAAGCCGAGACTACCACCAGCCCCTTGAGGTACAAGGTTCTGAGGTCACTGACCTCTTACATCAGCAGAGCCTAAACCTCCCTCTGCCTCATTCAAACTAGACAAAGAAACCTTGACCCGCCTTTGTCTGTGCTTTCGGTTCAAACTCATTTCCTTTAGAAGGCAAACAAAGGGAGCAAAGCCCCCAGATTTTCAAATGACGCTATTCAGTCCAAACAAGTGGGGACCGCCAAATGGGCCGTTTCACCCTCTCCCCATCCAGACTCTGCGCCTTTGCAAAATGTGCAACATGAACGCTCAAATGCTAGCGTTGGCAAAGCTATTGAAAGTCAATTCTGGGATCAGAAACGGGAAATGAGTCGGGAGAGGGTAAGTTTCCAAACCCTGTCCTCCCCATGACTTGCCTACCACTGTGGACAACACCACCATCCCCCCTGCCCCACAAGCCCCCAACTTTAGCATTATTCTCGACTCTTCTCTCCCATTTAACCCACCTATCCAGTGTCACCAAATCCTGTTGGTTCTACACGACATCACTAAATATCCGTCCTTACCTCTTCACCCAAACTGCTACCAAGCTGATCCAAGCACTTATCCTATCCTGCCTTGACTGCTGCGTCAGCCTCCTCCTGACCACCCTGCCCCGTCTCTCCTCACTCCAGTCCACACTTCACTCAGCTGCCCACATCATCTTTCTAAAAAAATTCAGTCCATCTCTTGCCACTCCTCAAACACCAACCCGCCCCGCAGCAGAAACAGAAACTCCCTTTCATCGGCTTTAAGCCGCTCGATCGGCTTAACCCTCCTACCTTACGTCACTGATCTCCTACCACACACCAAGCTGTACGCTTGGCTCCTCTAATGCCAACCTCCTCCCTGTACCTCGATCTTGCTTATCCCGCCGCTGACCCCTTGCCCACATCTTCCCCCTGGTGTGGAAACCACCCTTCCCTTTATATCCTGCTGACCACCATTCATCCCCACTTTCGATGTTCTCCTAAAATGGCATCTTCTCGAAGAGGCCTTCCCCGACTAAGCCTTCATTTCCCCTACCCCCCCTTCCCTCTGCATCACCTTTGGCCTCGCAGCTGAACTTGATATTCGCTCGACAGGCACTTGATATTCGCCTCTCCCTCAGCCCCACGGTACTTACGTCCACATCCTTACACCTGACCATTTCCCTTATCTATAATTTCACTTAATGCCCGTCTCCCCCTGTAGACTCTAAGTTTCTTGTGGGGAGGGAACATGTCTACCAACTCTGGTATATCATACTTTCCCGAGCGTTTAATACAGTGCTCTGCACACATTAAGTTCTCAGTAGATACCTCTGCTGGAAATACGGAGTCAGCGTAAGTTAGCACTGCTGGAAATGATTCCAGGGTTCTAGTCCCAGCTTCCCCTCTAGCTCACTATGTGTCTTTGAAAAGGCTATTCACCAGTCAGGTCTGGGCGGAATCGGGCATAGTTTGTAAAGAGCCTTTTCCTCTGTAAGGTCGTTGTGGGCAGGGAATGTGTCTCTTTATTGTTATATTGTACTCTCCCAAGTGCTTAGTACAGTGCTCTGCACACAGTAAGCACTCAATAAATATCACTGACTGACTGACTCTGGGCCCAAACCTGCCCCGCGCAAACCTAACACAAGATGAGAAGGAGAGGTGCAGAAAGAACTAATATCGTTTGCTACATCCTCTTTCTCTTCCCACCCCAGAGCCCAGCTGGAAAACTGGGACACGAAGGAAGGGCCTTCCCAACCGACGAGTTGCCTTCGGGGCATTTCCGCCTCCCACCCGGCCCCGCGGTTGCCCTGGGGCCCCTTGGAACAGTCCCCTGAGACCAGGTGGGCTGGCCGGGAGGTGGGTGGTCTAAAGCCGCGTGCCCCCGCTGGCGGCACCTGGGTCACTGGGGCAGACGCCAGGGAAAATCAGGAAGCCAGCCCGATGATGCAATCTCCCGGCCGCCCCCGGCTCGACCTACCGTCAGGAAGGGCGTTCGGCACAAAAAAGCTTCTCCAATACATTTGACGGAGCTCTCCTAAAACGATCAGCTTCTTACTGTCGGCTGGCTGCCGGATGACCCCGGATGTCGGGTCTTTCGAGGAAAACTGGATCCTGCCGAATCTTTTAGGCCTGCTTCAAGGGTTTGCCTCGGAAAAGGGGACCACCCCACCCCCGGCCAATATCCGGGCACCGGGCACCACAGCCAGCTATCTCCTGCCATCCCCGCTGCCATCTAACTTCTCACAAGAAGCTGTCTGGAAAAAAGCAAGCCCTCGAAGAGGAAATCCCACCAGTTCTCTGCGGTCTCAAATGGCATCCATTTTGTTTCCAAGCTTAAGGCAGTGCTGACTGAGTCTAATCTGCCCACTATGGTTTACGCTCTGCCTGCGCCTGGTTCAACCCTGGGGCAATGGAGCAAATGCTCTGGGCTCTGCATCCCCAGGGGGCCCCCGCTGAGCAGTTGCTTGGCTGTGTTGGTGTCGGACGCGGCAGCCCAGCGACTCACATGGCAATTCTTTCTCATTTCTCCAGGCCACTTCTCTCCTCCTTGGTCTCGAGCCATAATCGTGGCATCTGTTAAGCATTTAAGGAAGTAGCGAGGCTGAGTGGAAAAAGCCCGGGCTTGGGAGTCAGAAGTCGGGGGTTCTAATCCCGGTTCTGCCACTTATCAGCTGTGTGACTTTGGGCAAGTCACTTCACTTCTCTGTGTCTCAGTGACCTCATCTGAAAAATGGGGATTAAGACTGTGAGCCCCACGTGGGACAACCTGATTACCTTGTATCTACCCCAGTGCTTAGAAGTGCTTGGCACACAGTAAGCGCTTAACAAATACCATCATTATTTATTTTATTTGCTAGCAATCAATGGTACTTACTGAGCACTTACTGAGTACAGAGCACCATACTAAGCACTCGGGAGAGTACGATCGAGTAGGTAGACATGCTCCCCGCTCAAGGGGCTTACAATCTAGCGGGGGAGACAGACTTCAAAACAGATAGAAGCAGCAGAGTATGAGGCTATGGACATAAGTGCTAAGGGGCTAGGGGAAGATACACCACCATCGAATAACACCCAGTCCTTGTGCCCTGTGGGCTCACAGCCTAAGGGGGAGAGCAAACAGGGACTGAATTTCCATTTTACAGATGAGGAAATTGAGGCCCAGAAAAGTTGAGTGACTTGCCCGAGGTCCCACAGAAGGCAAGTGGCAGGGCGGGGATTGGAACCCAGGCCTCTTGTGTTCTTTCCGTGTCTACCTTTCATTCCTTCCTTCATTTGTATTTATTGAGTGCTTATTGCGTGCAAAACACTATACTAAGCGCTTGAAAGAGTACAATATAACAGACACATTCCCTGTCCACAATGAGCTTACAGTCTACCTACTCTACTGTACTCTTCCAAGCACTCACTACAATGCTCTGCACACAGTAAGTGCTCAATAGATACCGAGTCACTGGTTATTAATAATAATAATAATAATAATGCTGGTATTTGTTAAGCACTTACTATGTGCAGAGCACTGTTCTAAGCATTGGGGTAGACACACAGGGGAATCAGGTTGTCCACGTGGGGCTCACAGTCTTAATCCCCATTTTACAGATGAGGGAACTGAGGCCCAGAGAAGTAAAGTGACTTGCCCACAGTCACACAGCTGACAAGTGGCAAAGCCGGGATGATGGCAATTGTTAAGCGCTTACTATGTGCAAAGAACTGTTCTAAGCGCTAGGGAGGATACAAGATGATCAGGTTGTCCCACACGGGGCTCACAGTCTTCATCCCTATTTTACAGATGAGGTAACTGAGGCACAGAGAAGTGAAGTGACTTGCCCAAAGTCACACAGCTGACAAGTGGCGGAGCCGGGATTCAAACCCGCGACCTCTGACTCCCAAGCCCGGGCTCTTTCCATTGAGCCTCGCTGCTTCTCACACTTGCTCTAATTGGCACTGGGGCACAACACTGCCTCAGAGTCACATAAGAGAGTTGTGGCACCTCCCAGATAAAGCGCTTAGAACAGTGTTTGGCACACAGTAAGCGCTTAACCAATACCATAATTATTATCAATAATTTCTGCTAATTCCTTCGCCCCCCTGACAACTCCCCCAAACCAGCTCTGCTCCGGGTCCCCCACCCTGATTTTGGCCCTGGCTCTGACTACTTTGGATTTAAGATTCACTCTGCCCATTGAGATAAGCTGGTGAGCAACACGGCGAGGCGAGGCAGAGCGGCTTCCTTGAGAGGGACTTTGTCTCAAACTCCCCTGCCTTCTCTGGTTCAGTAGTGACCCAGCAAAGTGAACTGTCTCAGTCCAAGGCGAAACACGATTTTAAGGTAGAGGCTGCTACTTTTACTTTCATGCTGCTAATTATTACGATTGGGTAGTAATGAAGTCTAACATTTGAATTGATTTTTTTTTTTTAATCCCTGCACCCTGACGTATAGGGAAAGGCACGACCTTAAAAACCCAAAAGATAAAATAAAAGAAACACTGAACCCCTTGGAAGAAAAATGTTACACTCTGTCTACCTTACTGAAAGTACTAGACTGTAAGCTCGTTGTGGGCAGGGAATGTGTCTGTTTATTGTTACAGTGTACTCTCCCAAGCGCTCAGTACAGTGCTTTGCACATATCAGGCACTCAATAAATGACTGACTGAATGAATAAATAATGATTATGAGCAGTCCACATCCAATAACGTCAACATACCTATTAGAGACACACACCTAAAATGTTCAGTGCCCGTCAATGGGCAGGGATTGTCTCTCTCTGTTGCCGAATTGTACATTCCAAGCGCTTAGTATAGTGCTCTGCACATAGTAAGCGCTCAATAAATACTATTGAATGAATGAATGAAAAAGAAACCTTCATGTAAATTCTGGACTAATTTTGCCTTACCAGACACGACCTCAAAGTGTGTTCTTATTTTCCCAGGTAGATTTCCAATTTCCTCTTGCTAAGGAGTGTGATTTGCTGAAGCAAATCACCAAACTGCAGTAGTTACATTTCAAATTATGACCTCTGTCAGTCGCCAACTCACCTAACTCCAAATCTGGGTGAAAAGGCAAAGAGAGTCTCACACAAATGCTGTTGCATTACTTCACCCTGGACTTTGACTCTGCAGACTCTGAAAAACTGGGAATGTAAGTATTTGAGGCCAGAGGCAACAAATTCTTTCTTTCTTTAGGATCAATTTCAGCATAGGGCAGCTCTCCCAAAACAACAAATTCAACGCAGGCCAGATGGGGCACAAAAGCCCGACTGAAAATCCTGCAGCGTCTTCTGCTGAGGAAAACAGGAGTTCTAATTTTCATCCTAAAAGGTCTGGGGCTAGAACTTTTCTTGACTTTTCCTCTTCTTACTTTTTAATAATTTTAACATAGAAACTGCGCTTGAGAACATGAGCAATATCCTAACTCCCCCATTCACCGACACCATTTTACTAGATATGAAAAGAGAATTGAGTGGTTGAAACTGAGTTAGGAGACTCATGAATAGGATGCCAAGAAAAGTATTTTGAAGGAGAAAACTCAAATGCAGAGCTCCTCTCACACACTCCACTTAAAGTCTTAGTAAAGGTCACCCTAGTCAGCCTAAGGGATACTATGGTGGGCATACATCCCATTTCTAGCACAGCCTGTTTCTTCTGCCCTTGCTGGAGCTAAAATGGCCGAATTCAAGCCATTAAATGACAGGTCAGTCAAACCCAACCCCTTTCACAGATTACTTTTTCTTCTGTTTAAGAACAGATTTAATCTAGAATTTCGCTATACATTTCTTGACCCCAGGAAAACGCCACTGGAAGAACACCAGTATAAATACCAAGACTCAGTTCTGGGGCCCCTTCAATTGTCCATCTACACGCACTCCCTTGGGAGCTCCTCTGGTCTTTTTTTGTTTTGTTTTCTTGGTAATTTTAATGGTATTTGTTAAGCGCTTACAATGTGCCAGGCACTGTACTGATCCCAAGGGTTCAACTACCATCCCTATGTGGATGACTCCCAAATCTACCTCTCCTGTTCTCTGTAGTCTCCCATTTTCTCCTGCCTCTGGGACATCTTTCTACTTGGCTCCACCATACCTCGCCAACTCACCGACTCGGTCACACCCTCAATCTCGTCATCTCCTACCGCTGCACTACCTCCTCCCTCACCAAATCTGAAATCCCTCTCTCTGACCATAACCTTCTCACCTGCCTCATCTCTCACACTCCCTCCCCCTGCAAATCTTTGCTACTCCCCCACAGAGACCTCCGCTCTCTTGATCCCATCCAGCTCTCCAAAAGCATCTCTCCCCTCCTTGCCCCCCGTCCTCTCTTCCCACTCTCGATGATCAGGTCACCGCGCTAACTCCACCCTCTCTACTCATCTCAACTCTCTCGCCCCCTTTTCCCTCTGCCGCTCTCGCTCCACTAACCCACAGCCCTGGGTCACTGCCTCTGTCCGCCTCCTACGCGCCTATGCTCGGGCTGCCGAGCGCTGCTGGCGAAGGTCCAAGCACCAAGCCGACCTTATCCATTGTAAGTTTATCCTTTCCTGCCTCAACTCTGCCCTCTCCTCCACCAGGCAAAACTTCTTTGCCTCCCTCATCGACACCCATGTCTGTCACCCCCGCCAACTATTCCGGACCTTTAACTCTCTCCTTAGGCCCCCTGTTCCTCCCCCTCCCCCATCCCTAACTCCCAATGATCTGGCCACCTACTTCATCATAAAAATTAACACAATCAGGTCTGAACTCCCCAAAGTCACCCCTCCCCCTCCTGCTTCCCCCCTCCAATCCTCTCCCCTACTTTCCCATCCTTCCCTGCAGTATCCTCAGAGGAGATCTCCTCCCTCCTCATAAGTGCCACCCCCTCCACCTGTGCTTCGGACCCAATTCCCGCTCACTTTATAAAAACCATCGCCCCTGCCCTCCTCCCCTCCTTAACTTCTATCTTTAACCGCTCACTCTCCAATGGCTTCTTCCCCTCTGCCTTCAAACATGCCCATGTCTCCCCCATCCTAAAAAAACCCTCTCTCGACCCCACTTCCCCTTCCAGTTACTGCCCTATCTCCCTACTACCCTTCCTTTCCAAGATCCTAGAACGAGTCGTCTACACTTGCTGCTTACAATTCCTTAACTCCCATTCTCTCCTGGACCCCCTCCGATCTGGCTTCCGTCCCCTCCACTCTACCGAGACTGCTCTGTCTAAGGTCACCCATGACCTCCTTCTTGCCAAATCCAATGGCTCCTACTCTATCCTAATCCTCCTTGACCTCTCAGCTGTCTTTGACACTGTCGACCATCCCCTTCTCCTCCACACCTTATCTCGCCTTGACTTCACGGACTCCGTCCTCTCCTGGTTCTCCTCATCTCTCTGGCTGGTCATTCTCGGTCTCCTTTGCAGGCTCCTCCTCCCCCTCCCATTCTCTAACTGTTGGGGTTTCCCAAGGGTCAGTTCTTGGCCCTCTTCTGTTCTCCATCTACACTCACTCCCTCGGTGCACTCATTCCCTCTCACAGCTTCCACTATCATCTCTTTGCAGATGACACACAGATCTACATCTCTGCCCCTGTCCTCTCCACCTCCCTTCAGGCTCGTATCTCCTCCTGCCTCCAAGACGTCTCTATCTGGATGTCTGCTCACCACCTAAAACTCAACATGACCAAAACTGAGCTCCTCATCTTCCCTCCCAAGCCCTGTCCTCTCCCTGACTTCCCTATCACTGTGGACGGTACGACCATCCTTCCCGTCTCTCAGGCCCGCAACCTCGGTGTCATCTTTGACTCGGCTCTCTCATTCACCCCACACATCCGATCTGTCACCAAAACCTGCCGGTCTTACCTTTATAATATAGCCAAGATCTGCCCTTTCCTTTTCACCCAAACGGCTATCTTACTGTTACGGGCTCTCGTAATATCCCGGCTAGATTACTGTGTCAGCCTGCTCTCTGATCTCCCTTCCTCCTCTCTCTCCCCACTCCAGTCTATTCTTCACTCCGCTGCCCAGCTCATCTTCCTGCAGAAACGCTGTCGGCATGTCACTCCCCTTCTTAAAAACCTCCAGTGGTTGTCTATCAACCTCCGCCCAAAACAAAAACTTCTCACTCTAGGCTTCAAGGCTCTCCATCCCCTTGCCCCCTCCTACCTCTCCTCCCTTCTCTCTTTCCACTGCCCACCCCGCACGCTCCGCTCCTCTACCACCTACCTCCTCACTGTCCCCCGTTCTCGCCTATCCTGCCGTCGACCCCTGGGCAACGCCCTCCCACTGTCCCAGAATGCCCTCCCTCCTCACCTCCGCCAAACTAATTCTCTTCCCCTCTTCAAAACCCTACTTACAGCTCACCTCTTCCAAGAGGCCTTCCCAGACTGAGCTCCCCTTCTCCCTCTACTCCCTCTACCGCCCCCCTTCACCTCTCCGCAGCTAAACCCTCTTCTCCCCCCATTTCCCTCTGCTCCTCCCCCTCTCCCTTCCCATCCCCTCAGCACTGTACTCGTCTGCTCAACTGTATATATTTTCATTACCCTATTCATTTTGTTAATGAAATGTACATCGCCTTGATTCTATTTGCTATTGTTTTAATGAGACGTTCATCTCCTTGATTCTATTTATTGCCATTGTTCTTGTCTGTCCGTCTCCCCCAATTAGACTGTAAGTCCGTCAAAGGGCAGGGACTGTCTCTATCTGTTACCGATTTGTACATTCCAAGCGCTTAGTACAGTGCTCTGCACATAGTAAGCGCTCAATAAATACTATGGAATGAATGAATGTCCTGCCAACACCTCGAATTTAACATCCCTAAAATTGAACTCCTCATCTTCCCAGTCAAACCCTGTCCTCCCCTGACTTTCCCATCACCAGAGACAGAACCACCACCCTCCCTGTCTCTCAAGCCCGTAACCCTGGCATTATCCTTGACATCTCTCTCATTCATCCAATTCCTGTCAGCTCTATCTTCATCACATCTCCAGAATCTGCCCTCTCCTCTCCATCCGAACCACCGTGACCACGCTGTCAATGCACTTTGTCACGTCCCATCCTGACTACTGCATCAGCCTCCTCGCTGACCTCTCCGCCTCCAGCCTTGCCCTTCTTCAGTCCAAACTTAACTCTGCTGCCCTGTTCATTTTTCTAAAATATCGTTCTGCACACATCTCCCCACTCCTCAAAACCCCCCCAGTATTACCCATCCCTCTTCACATCAAGCAGAAACTCCTCGCTATTGTCTTTAGGGCACTCGATCAGCTCTAGCCTTCCTATTTACCCTCGCTTTTCTCCCACTACACCCCAGCTTGCACACTTTGCTCCCCTAATACATCCTACTCGCTGTGCCTCCCACTCACCTCTCTTGCTGATGACCCCTTGCCCAAACCCTCCTTCCTGCCTGGAAACCCCTGGCCCTTCACATCCAAAAGACCACTAATCTCCCCATCTTCAAAGCCCTATTAAAGTCACATCTCCTCCAGTAAGCCTTCCTTGACTAATCTCTCATCTCCCCATCCTATTTTCCCCACCTTACTGGGTCACCCATGCACTCAACTCCACTGACCTCCAGCTCTACCCCACCTCATTCACTCAACAACTTGGACACAGGCTCAATCTCACCCTCTCTAGTCACTGTACAATCTCCAACCTCACCAACTCTGCAATCCCACTCTCTGATCGCAACCTCCTAACCTGCTGTCTCTCCCACACAGTGCCTCCCCGTAAATCTGTCCTGTTCCCCCAGAGAGACCTCCAATCTTTTCACCTCCTCCAATTTTCTGAAGTCATCGTCCACATACCCAACCTACCTTCCCTTCTCTTGAAGCACAAATCCACCCCTCAACACTGCCCTCTCTACTGAACCCAACTCCCTCATCCCTTCACCGATTTCATCTGTAATCTGTAACCCGAGATCACCTCCGCCGTACACTTCTTGTGCTCCTATGCATGAGCTGCAGATTGTTGTCCATCTCAAACTTACCCTCAACTGCTTTAACTGCTCGCTCCCCCAGCCGGCAACAATATATCTCCATCCTACTGACTTCCATTATAGTTGCCTGTGCCAGCCGTTTCAAACTTTTAAATCCCTTTTCAAACCCCCTGCCGCCCCCTCCAATCTTTGGGGCCTAAAGACCTGGCCACGGTACTTCAGCGATATCTAGCAGGCTCTCCCTAAAATCTTCCCTACTCCTCTCCAATCCCTCCCTCCTCCTGCCCTCTCCAACTCTCCTATCCTTCCCAGCAGTATCTCAAAAGGAAACGACCCACCTGCTCTCAAAATCTATCCCTCCACCTGCACCTCTAACTCCATCCTTTCGTACCTTATCAAAACATTCACCACCTCCCCCTTCTTTCCTCCCTGACCACCTTCTTCAACCATTCACTTTCCAATGGCCCTTTCCACAGTGCTTTCCCACATGATTATATCTCCCCTATCCTAAAAATACCCTCCCTTGATCCCATGGCTTCCTTCAGTTATCGCCCCATCTCCCTCCTAACATTCCTCTTCAAACTCCTTGAGAGAACTGCCTATATTCACTGCCTCCGATTCCTCTCCTCCAACTCCCTCCTCGACGCCCTACAGTTTGGCTTCCGGCAGCCTGGCCTAGAGGATAGAGCATGGGCCTGGGAGTCGGAAGGTCATGGGTTCGAATCCCAACTCCACTGCTTGTCTACTGTGTGACCTGGGGCGAGTCAGTTCACTCCTCTGGGCCTCAGTGACCTCACTGCCTGTCTAGTTGTTTTGTTTTGCTGTCTGTCTCCCCCTTTTAGACGGTGAGCCCGTTGTTGGGCAGGGATTGTCTCTACCTGTTGCCAAATTGTACATTCCAAGCACTTAGTACAGTGCTCTGCACACAGTAAGCGCTCAATAAATATGACTGAATGAATGAATGAATCTGGAAAGTGGGTATTGAGACTGTGAGCCCCACATGGGACAGGGACCTGAGGCTCAACCTGATTTGCTTGTATCCACCCCAGTGCTCAGTACAGTGCCTGGCACATTGTAAGTGCTTAACAAATGCCACTATTATTATTATTTGCTCATTCACTCCCATGACTTCAACAACCATCTCTAAACGGATGATTCCAAATCTACCTCTCTAGACCCGACCTCTCTCCTTTTCTGCAGTCTCGCATTTCCTTTGGCCTCCAGGACATTGCTTCGTGGATGTCCCAGACACCTCAAACTTGACATGTATAAAACAGAAGTCCTCATCTTCTCACCCAGACCCTGTCCTCCGCCTGTCTTTCCCATCACTGTAGACAACATCACGACCCTACCTCACAAGCCCATAAACTTGGCATTATCTTTGACTCATCTCTCTTACTCAACCCACGTATTCAATCTGTCACCAAATCCTGTCAGTTCAAGCTTCAAAACATCACTAAAGTCTGCCCTGTCCTCACCATGGTAGCACGTTAATTCAAGCACTTATCCTATCCCGCTTTGATTACTGTATTAGCCTCCTTGTTGATCTCCCTGCCTCCTTGTCTCTCCCCGTTCCAGTCTCTACTTCATTCTGCGGCCCAGATCATTTTTCTACAAAACATTCAGTCTGTGATGTTTCCCCACTCCTCAAGTACCGCCAGTGGTTGTCCAGCCACCTTCTCATCAAAGACAAACTCCTTGCCACTGGCTTTAAAGCACTCAATCACCTTGCTCCCTCCTACCTTTCCTCACTAATTTCCTATAACAACCCAACCCACACACTTCGCTCTGCTAAAGCAACCTTCTCACTGTACCTTGATCTCATTTATCTCACCACTGACCCAACGCCCACATCCTGCCTTTGGCCTGAAACTCCCTCCCCCTTCATATCCAACAGACTGCCACTCTCCCCACCTTCAAAACCTTATTGAAATCACATCTCTTCCAGGAAGTCTTCCCTGTTCAAGTCATCTTTTCCCCTACTCCCTCTCGTTTTGCATTGCCTAGGCATGCTGGTGAAAGAGATTGAGAAAAAGCAGCCAGAGAGATAGGAGGAGAGCCAAGTAACCTCTATTTGGATGTCCCACTGGCACCTAAAACTTAGCCCTGACTCATCTCTCTCATCCAACCCACATATTCAATAATAATTGAGGGATTTGTTAAGCGCTTAGCGTGCACCAGGTACTATACTAAGTGCTGGGGTGGATACAAGCAAATCAGTTTGGACGCAGTCCCTGTCCCACATGGGGCTCCCAGTTTCACTCCCCATTTTACCGATGAGGGAACTGAGGCCCGGAGAATCTGTCGCCAAATCAACATTCTAGAATTCATCCTTTCTTCTCCATCCAAACTCCTACCATACTGATCCAGAAGCAGCGTGGCTCAGTGGAAAGAGCACGGGCTTTGGAGTCAGGGCTCATGAGTTCGAATCCCAGCTCTGCCACTTGTCGGCTGTGTGACTGTGGGCAAGTCACTTAACTTCTCTGTGCCTCAGTTCCCTCATCTGTAAAATGGGGATTAAGACTGTGAGCCCCACGTGGGACAACCTGATTCCCCTATGTCTACCCCAGCGCTTAGAACAGTGCTCGGCACATAGTAAGCGCTTAACAAATACCAACATTATTATTATTATCCAAGTACTTATCACATCCCACCTTGATTATTCCAACGGCCTCCTCCTCGCTGCCCTCCCTGTCTCTTTTCTCTCCCCACTCAAGTCCTATTTCACTCCACTGCCCGGACCATTTTTCTTTCATTCATTCATTCATTCATTCATTCAATCGTATTTATTGAGCGCTTACTGTGTGCAGACCACTGTACTAAGTGCTTGGAAAGTACAATTCAGCAATAAAGAGAGACAATTCCTGCCTACAATGGGCTTACAGTCTAGAAGGGGGGAGATAGAAATCAAAACAAGTAAACAGGCATCGATAGCATCAATATGAATAAATAGAATTGTAGCTATACATATAAAAACAAGTAAACAGGTATTAATGTAAATAAATAGAATTATAGATATGTACATATATAAACAAGTGCTGGGGGGGGCATTTAGAGCAAAGGGAGCGAGTCGGGGCGATGGGGAGAGGAGTGGGAGCTGAGGAAAAGGGGGGCATAGTCTGGGAAGGGCTCTTGGAGTAGGTGAGCCGTCGGTAGGGTTTTGAAGGGGGGAAGTGTGATTGTTTGGCGGATTTGAGGAGGGAGGGCATTCCAGGTCAGAGGTAGGATGTGGGCCCAGGGGTTGATGGTGGGACAGGTGAGAATGAGGCATAGTGAGAAGTCATAATCCAGTCATAATATCCCAACTGGATTATTGTGTCAGCCTCCGCTCAGATCTCCTTTCCTTCTGTCTCTCCCCACTCCAGTCTAGTCTTCATTCCGCTGTCCGGATCATCTTCCTACAGAAACGCTCTGCGCGTGTCACTCCCCTCCTCAAAAACCTCCAGTGGTTGCCCATTAACCTTTGTACGAAACAAAAACTCCTCGCTCTTGGCTTCAAAGCTCTCCATCACCTTGCCTCCTCCTACCTCACCTCCCTTCTCTCTTTCTACTGCCCAGCCCGTATACTCCGCTCCTCTGCCGCTCACCTCCTCAATGTCCCCCGTTCACACCTATCCCGTCGACCCCTGGCCCACGTTCTACTGCTGTGCTGGAATGCCCTCCCTCCTCACCTCTGCCAAACTCTCTTCCCCTCTTCAAAGCCCTACTGAGAGCTCACCTACTCCAGGAAGCCTTCCCAGACCGAGCCCCCCTTCCTTCTGCTCCCCCTCCCCTCTCCCCCACCCTCTGCTCTTCCCGCTTCCCCTCCCCTTAGCACTGAGCTCATTTGTATATATTTATTACCCTATTTATTTTGTTAATGAGGTGTATATCTCCTTGATTCTATTTATCTTGATATTGTCTTGTTTTTGTTTTGTTCTCTTTTGCTTTGCTGTCTGTCTCCCCCGTTTAGACTGTGAGCCCGTCACTGGGCAGGGATTGTCTCTATCTGTTGCCAAATTGTACATTCCAAGCGCTTAGTACAGTGCTCTGCACATAGTAAGCGCTCAATAAATACTACTGAATTGAATTGAAGGTTAGCACCAGAGGAGCGGAGCATGCAGGATAAGATGTAGAAGGAGAGAAGGGAGGTGAGGTAGGAGGGGACAGGTGATGGAGAGCTCTGAAGCCAATATTCAGTGATTGCCCATCCACTTCCGCATAAAGGACAAACTCCTTACCTTTGGCTTTAAGACGCTCAAACAGCTCTCTTCCCACCTTACCTCACTGATTTCCTATTACAACCCAACCTGCACAATTTGCTCCTCTAATGCCAAACTACTCTCTGTACCTCATTCTCGTCTATCTCCCCTCCGACCCCTTGCCCACATCTCTCTGGCCTGGAACACCCTCCCCCTTCACTGATTCAATAGTATTTATTGAGTGCTTACTATGTGCAGAGCACTGTACTAAGCACTTGGAATGTACAATTCGGCAACAGATAGAGACAATCCCTGCCCACTGACGGGCTTACAGTTTGACAGACCACTCCTGTTGCCAACTTGAAAGCCTTTTTAAAATCACACCACCTCCAAGAGGCCTTTCTCGACTAATCCCTCATTTTCTCTACTCCTTCTCCCTTCTGCGTTGCCTTGGCCCGGTACCCCTTAAGCACTTGATATTCATCCAACCCTCAGCCTCGAGAAGCTTATGTACATTTATTTTGATGTCCGGCTCCCCCTCTAGACTCTACGCTCCTTGTGAGCAAGGAACAAGTCTACTAACTCTAATGTATTGTACTTTCTTAAGTTATTGGAAGTCTGCACACCATAAGTGCTCAATAAATACCACTGAATGATTGTTACTCCCTAAACACTTAGCACTTCTCCTTCCTCCTCTCCCCGTAGTACTTACGTATTTACTTTTATATTCAGTTCCTTCCCTTATCTGTACTTTATTTCAATGTCTTTCTCCCCCCCGCTAGACTGAGGGCAAGTATCAGGTCTACTTACTCTATTGTACTCTCCCAAGCAAGTAGTACAGTGCTCTGCTCACAGTAAACCTTCAATAAATAAAATTGATTGATTGAGTTATTGAGTGGAAAGAGCTCGGGCTCGGGAGTCAGAAGTCGTGGGTTCTAACCCTGGCTCCGCCCCTTATCATCTGTCTTATCAGCTGTGTGACTCTGGGCAAGTCACTTACCTTCTCTGTGTCTCAGTTATCTCATCTGAGATTAATCGATAATCGGTAATATGGGGATTAAATCTGTGAGCCCCATGTGGGACAACTTGATTACCTTGTATCTACTTCAGCGCTTAGAACAGTGCTTGGCACACAGTAAGCACTTAACAAATGCCATCATTATCATTATTATTATTGAAAAAGTACAAAAGCCTAGGGAAAATGGCTACTTTTGTTAGGCCTCACCTCTTCAGCCTCCACCAGTTAGAAAACAATCCAGTCTGCGCAAGCTTTCCCTCGAAAGAATTTAGACCACAATTCCGCTTACTCCCAGGTATTTAATAACATAAAGAGAAAACAGCACCAGGCGCCGCAAACGTTACGCAGAACAGCACAAGGGACAACTTATTTGGGTGCCCAGCACGGCCGCGATTCATTCAGTCACATTTATCAAGTGCTTACTGTGTGCAGAACACCGTACTAAGCTCCTGCATCGGCCTTTGCGGCCACACCCCGCCCGTCAGTGAACGACACCGTCAGTGGTGTTTTCTTCAATCAGTCAGTCATATTCATCGAGCACTTACTGTGTGCAGAACACTGTACATAGCGCTTGGCAGAGTACAATGTAACGGTATAAGAGACACATTCCCTACTCATAACAATATTAACCTAGGGCAATAGATAATACACCCAACTTGCAGATTTTCAGGTAGATACGCCAAGTTTTTTTTTTTCCCTGGGTTTCTGTTTCTTTGAGAGTGTAGGAAGGGGGTTTGGTAGGCTGGACGGAGGAGATTAAGTTATGAGCTTTTGCTTATTAAAGTCTGTTAGAGTCTTTTCCTCCACTTGGCATGCTTTTTCCCTAACATCAATGGGACTAACCCCTGCCAACTTCAACAGAAACTAATGCCCCCCAAGGAGAATCTGTCCTGATATATTTACTTTTCCCTCTAGGAGAATGCTGAATTTTCACCAACTGTACTGACTCCTTCTGACATGGAACCCACAAGGAAACAAAACCGACATGCCTGCAGAATGGTATACCGACTAAGGTTCTAAATCAGCAGGGGGAAAAAACAGCAGAAATTATAACACTGGCCTTGGTGTACTTACCTTGGAAACAAGAGGAGTGGGTAAGACTGTCTCCACATCGTTCTTCCTTAAACCCACATGACTTTCCTTCACACCATTACCCATACCAGTCACGCTTACCATAGAGGAAGAGATCCCGTTCCTGAAGGAAAACAAGACAGCACGTTTTGTAAGAAAAGAGAGAACTTGCAACCCCGAAGAATGGAGCCTCCAAGTGGCTTTACTCTCAACTTATGACTCTGCAACAGAACATATTCGGTTTTATTTCACCTTCGGCAAGTGGATCCTGTGGCTGAAAGTCTGAGTGTCTACAGAGATATTGAATTTTTACAGTTACCAATGATTTCGAAAACCCCTTTTCAGCACGTAAACTCTATGCAATCACCCTTGCCTCTGAAATGCGGCCATCTCAAGTTCATTGGAAATGGTAAAAATTTCCAAGAAACCAACCCTCATAACCCACCGAACTTCTTGAGGGGGGGAACAGAAAATTTTCGGTTGCACAAACTCCCTTCCTATAGCTACTAGGGATTCCTCAGAGGTTTTTGCTTAGCTTTGAAAGATCCTGAGTGAACAGGCTTAGTGCTTATTGGAGAAAGAGAGCCAGTCTTTAGAAGACGCTTATTTTTCCACCTTTTATCTTCGTGACTTTCCCGGGATAAACAAAAGTTAAGATACCACAGATGTTTCGCTGACCCGTCGCCCATTTAATCACCCATTTTGACCGCCGATATTTGATCTTTATTAAATATTTTGTGAACTATCTGTGATCCGTCTGAAGTCCGCCTAAACTTTTGTGATCTCAGGAAACTGATTTCATTCCCCTGGGTCTCAATGTCCTCATACTTAAAACTGGGCTACAGTGACCATCTGCTTTATTATTACAGGAACACAAAGTACTAACAAACACTTCTAATGGGCTTTGAAGACTTGAAGTCGTTTTAAAAAATAATATGCAGCGGCCTAGTGGAAAGAGCCCGGGACTGGGAGTCTGGAGACTGAGTTCCAGGCCCAGCTCTGCCACTTGCCTGTCTCCTGTGTCATCTTCATTTGTAAAATGGGGATAAGATATCTACTCTCCCTACTTCTTAAGGCTGTGAGCCTCGTGTGGAACAGGGACTGCGTCCAATCTGATGCTCCTGTTTCTGCCCCGGGGCTAAGCACAGGGCTTGATGTGTAATGTTTGATATCATCGAAAAAATAAGATCTGAACGAGAACCAGGAAATTCCTCTGTCCTTGCTCTTTCCCCTCTCCTGACTGTCAATTAATTCTCTGCCATCCCACTTGCACAGTGCTTAATAGACACTTCAAATCCCAACCTGCCTCTTTTTAGGGAGGGAAACGCAGAAAGGATTAAGGGCACACAGAAATTCTGCCATATGGAACAGGGACTGTGTCTGACCTGACTGACTTTAGAGCATGGGCTTGGGAGTCACGGGTCGTGGGTCCTAATCCCAGCTCCACCACTTATCAGCCATGTGACTTTGGGCAAGTCATTTTACTTCTCTGTGCCTCAGCTACCTCATCTGTAAAATGGGGATGAAGACTGTGAGCCCCACGTGGGACAACCTGATTACCTTGTGTCTACCCCACTGCTTAGAACAGTGCTTGGCATACAGTAAGCACTTAACAATAGCATCATCATTATCACCTCAACGGTTAGAACAGTGCTTGACACATGGTAAGCACTTAAATACATAATAATAATAATAATATTAGTAATAATAATGCAACAGGATGATGATTGAATTCATGCTACTCACATTATATTGGTTTTCTTCCTGTTGTCTTCATTTGCTTGTGTGCTTTACTCCAGGAGGGCCTGACCTCCAAGAGTAAATTGAAATGGGGAGTGACCGCACAAGGAAGAGATAGATGTGTTTCAGTTGCTATGAATTGTTATTTATTGAGCACCCTCAGGGTGCTCAGCAGTTACAATTTAAAGCCTTAAAAGGAAAAGAGTTCCTCCCCACTTGGGGAGAAAAAGGAATTTGGACAAGATCAAGTCCCCTTTAACAACATAAACCAAGTTTTCTGAGGGACATGTTTCTTGGGCCAGGATTTTAAAAAAAAAAGTTTAGTTAGCTAATTCAATGTGTAAAATGCATGCTCTTTGGTCTCTGCAAAAGAATTCCAGCTAACTGATGGCATGAACAATTCTTCCCATTTAACAGCTTAAGATGTGAAAACTAGTTTAGTGGGTGGATTTCCTCTACCATTCTAATTTTAACCACCTGGGAAGCTAAAACTGATTCTGTCTGGGTCTTTCTCCACAACTAACTCAACAATAAGCCATATATCAGTGGCCCTTGGAAATACTTGCATTTTAGAGCTCGTCCCCCCACAAATGGCTTGAACCTACTCTCCTGACATCATACAGTGCTTGGCACATAGTAAGCGCTTAATGAATACCATCATCGTTATCACTCCAAGTAAGTCAGACACTTTAGGGGGTGCGTCGACTGTTTTCAAGCCACTAAGACATCAGTCAGGGAATTAAGACTGCAATTTGCAAGATGGCTCCCAACAGCTTGGAAAAATGTATGCACTCTTGAAGGAACCAAATATGTACCCAGAGAGAAACCTACTCACCTGACAAGATCTGAACTCCTAGCTGACAAAGGGACCACTCGGCCACAGACCAAAATATGACATCAGATCAGTTTGACCAAAATATGCCTACAAAGATTGGTCTGGTATCATAAGATGGATGTGGCTGGCCAGAAGAACAATCATTATATGGGTCCCTTCAATCAATTAATTCACTGTATTTCTTGGACACTGCACTGTATTAAGTTCTTGGGAGAGTAATAATAATAATAATGTTGGTATTTGTTAAGCACTTACTACGTGCAGAGCACTGTTCTAAGCGCTGGGGTAGATACAGGGTAATCAGGTTGTCCCATGTGAGGCTCAGAGTACAATATAACGGAGTTGGTAGATACGTCCCCCCCCCCCCCCCCCGCCACAACGAGCTCTCCAAGCATCCTGTTGCGACTACTGGAGATTGAATATTGGGCTGGATGGATCATTAGTTTGTCTCAGGAACGGTATTCCTCATGGCCTTATCTTTCACCCTGATCCACCACATGAAATAGACTACAGGCCTCCAAACCAACGGAACCAGATGGAAGACCCTAGGGACCCTAAGTTTAGGAAAGCTGGGTTCCTCCTATTCCCCAGAGTGCTTCCTATTTACGTACCCACATTCCTACTGTTGGCTTTATCGGGCAAGATTCTTGGTGAGGAGGTGAATACAAGGTTGATGTCAAACCACCTAGATGACTTCCAAGGCAAGAGGAAGTCAACAAGATGGCCCCAGTCTATGGCGTGCATCACACAAGCCGGACCTGCTTAAGAGAGCTTTCAGACGTGAGTGCAATGGCATTCTGTGGGCATAGGTGCCAACTCCATGGGGGCAGTGAGAAGCCAATGAGCCGTAACCCCAGCCTTGTTCATCTCCGCTGAGGGTTTCTGATCGAGATTGAAAACCCCCACAAAGGTGATTACCCCAGCCCCACGGCACTTACGTCCACAAGCCTTATACTCTAATAATAATAATAATAATAATAATTATTATTGTATTTGTTAAATGCTTATAATGTGCCAAGCACTGTTCTAAGCACTGAGGTAGATACTAATCGGGTTGGAAAGAGTCCCTGTCCCACATGGGGCTCACAGTCTTAATCTCCTTTTTACAGATGAAGTGACTGAGGCACAGAGAAGTTAAGTGACTTCCCCAAGGTCACGCAGCAGACAAATGGCAGAGCCGGGATTAGAACCCACATCTTCTGACTACTGGGCCTGTGCTCTTGCCACCAGGCCATGCTGTTTCTCATATCTCCCTTTTCCCTAATCCCTCTTCTATTTCCCCTATCTGCAATGGATTTTAATGCCTGTCAGAGATCATGTAATAACAATTATAATAACAATAATCACAATTTTAATAATAATTGTGGTATTAGGCATTTACTATGTACCAGGCACTGTACTAAGCACTGGGGTGGATACAAGCAAATCGGGTTGGACACAGTCCCTGTCTCATGTGGGGCTCACAGTCCCCATCCCCATTTTACAGATGAGGGAACTGAGGTACAGAGAAGTGAAGTGACTTGCCCAAGGTCACACTTGCTACTTGTTAAGCACTTACTATGTGCCAAGCACTCTTCTAAGCACTGGGATAGATACAGGTCGATCAGGTCGGACGCAGTCCCTGTCCCACATGGGGCTCACACTCTTAATCCCCATTCTACAGATGAGGTAACCGAGGGCCAGAGAAGTGAAATGACTTGCCCAAGGTCACACAGCACACAAGCGGCGGAGCCGGGATTAGAACCCAAGACCTTCTGACTCCCAGGCCCGCGCTCCATCTTCTATGCCGCACTGCTTCTCCCAACTACTGTATCGTATTCTCCCCAGCGCTTAGTACAGTGCTCTGCACACATTAGGCATGTGATAAATGCCATTGATTTATGATCTGTAAATTCTTTGAAGCCCAACCCCTCTCAGTCCCCACCTCTCCTTAAACTCCCCACCCCATTTTCACCTCCACCCTCAAAACAAAAGGTTGGGGCCTACCTCAGTGGTAAGTTTGTCGCACTTAAAAATGATGAGGTTTTCCAACAGAAAATAAAAAGCCCTTCGTACTAGACTGGGATCGCATGTCATACTGCTCCTAAGATCCCCAAGCACCTGGCCCAGTGCTTTGCACAGAGCAGACACTCGAGAAGTATGGCTTCTACCAGAGGGACACAACACCGAGCAAAGATGGAACCGCACGTTTTCTTTGCACTGTCTAAATTCAATCCTTATCTTCGTAAATTCTAATACAATTCCAAGCTTCTCTTTT
Source organism: Ornithorhynchus anatinus (assembly GCF_004115215.2). NCBI lineage: Eukaryota > Metazoa > Chordata > Mammalia > Monotremata > Ornithorhynchidae > Ornithorhynchus > Ornithorhynchus anatinus. Next base: position 114,503,683 of record NC_041749.1, on the reverse strand, counting down.
GGCAGCTGAATCTCAAAAGAATAAGCATCTCACCTGGACTGCGGTCACTGAAACAGACGAGCATTATGAAAGTTACCTAAAAGTCACAGCCCTTCCACATGCCAGCTGGCCCAAGGACCTCGGTCCGAGGCAGACCGACTAAAACAAGTCCAGATACTCTCCGGTGACGGCACGGAGGTGACGGTCGGGATGGCAAGGACCCACCGCCACGGCATAGAGGCTTACTCACTTCCCCAACTAAGCGGGTGTTCCAGTCGGGAAAATCGCTCGCCCAAAATATCTCTGACACACCTCAACCCCCCCGTCCCCCCCCGATTCTGGTCAGTCCGGTTTATAGGGTGATCTGTTAGACCGCATACGTGTACGTGCACGTTGTCTTCGACTTTGGCAGGGCACCTCAAACCGAGGCAGCCGAAGCACACTCGGACCTGGGAAATTGCTGAGGACGCATTCAGTCGTTTTGCTGAGCTCCGCCCAGTGACTGAAATTGTGGTAAAGTGTGATCAACCAGAAAGGTCACAAAAAAATGTTATGTTACAGTCAATTCATTTCAGGTGAGAGGTGATTGCCTTCCCTCTCTGAAAATAAAAAATAGATTTACATTAACTTAGGGAAGAAGCCAGTGTTCTGATCCACAGCGATTACGGAATAGCTTTAGAAGGCTTGTACTTTTAATAATGTTGGTATTTGTTAAGCGCTTACTACGTGCAGAGCACTGTTCTAAGCGCTGGGGGAGATACAGGGTAATCAGGTTGTCCCACTTGAGGCTCACAGTTAATCCCCATTTTCCAGATGAGGTAACTGAGGCACAGAGAAGTTAAGTGACTTGCCCACGGTCATACAGTTGACAAGTGGCAGAGCTGGGATTCGAACCCATGACCTCTTTCCACTGAGCCACGCTGCTTTTCTAACTCACATTTCTCCTGTCTTACTTGACTCGGGATCTTTATAAAGACCACTAAAGCCCCTTCGTGAAGACCAACAGATAGCTTATCCCAAAGTAATTGGTACCTGTTTTTCTTCAAACAAAACCCCCTTTTATATGGATTTTTTTAAAGGAGTTTGGCAAGGTACTCAATTAAACTTCCTCCGATTGTTAAAACTGAGTAATTGAACTCGTCGCTGAAGATGGAAATTTTCGAGGCAAATTTCCCTCCAAGGAAAGCAAAGACCCTTTTCAAGCTCTTCTGGTCACTTTTTCTTTTTTTTTTTCCCTAATATTTAACCTTCATTCTGTGATGCAGGAACAATTCTTATCGAGTAGGTAGCCATTTTGTCCATGAGAATGGCCTACTCAACCCAGACGCTTGAAGCAAACTGTACAGAAATAAGGTGAGCAGATCCTTGGGGGCTGAAAAGTGTGGGTAAGGCAAAGAGAAGGACGGGGGAGAGCAACTGAAGGGATGGGGGAAGAGTGAAGGGAGAGCTGGTGAGGGGAGTCTGGAAGAACGAGTCTGGCTGGGGAGGAAGGGGAGTCGGCCACCACTCTGGGGATTCCCAAAGAACGTTTAGACATTCCCCCTGTGATTCCATCTGCTCCCGGCCTACAGAGGTCCTGGAATTCCCATCAGCAAGCGGACAAGCCCACTCCAATAACACAACAGTAGCATTTGGACTGTAAGAGCCTTGTGTGTAATAATAATAATAATCGTGTGGCTCAGTGGAAAGAGCCCGGGCTTGGGAGTCAGAGGTCATGGGTTCGAATCCCGCCTCTGCCACTCATCAGCTGTGTGACTGCAGGCAAGTCACTTCACTTCTCTGAGCCTCAGTTACCTCATCTGTAAAATGGGGATTAAGACTGTGAGCCTCATGTGGGACAACCTGATTATCCTGTATAAGCTTAACAAATACCACCATTATTATTATTATTATTACAATGGTATTTGTTAAGCACTTATTATGTGCCAAGCACTGTTCTAAGTGCTGGGGTACATTCAAGGTCATCAGGTTGTCCCATGCGGAATAGTGGATAGAGCATGGGCCTGGAAGTCAGAAGATCACGGGTCCTAATCCCACCTCTGCCACTTGTCTGCCGTGTGACCTTGGACAAGTCACTTCACGGGGCCTCAGTTACCTCATCTGTAAAATGGGGATGGAGACTGTGAGCCCCACCTGGGACAGGGACCGTGTCCCACCTGATTTGCTTGTATCTGCCCCGGCATTCAGGACAGTGCCTGGCACATAGTGAAGTGCTTAACAAATACCATTATTATAATAATATTATAATGATAACAATACCAAATTATCATTATTATTAGTAGTAGTATTAATACTAATCCCCATTTTACAGATGAGGGAACAGTGAGGCCCAGAGAAGTGAAGTGGCTTGCCCAAGGTCACCCAGCAGACAAGTGGCAGAGCCAGGATTAGAACCCACGTCCTCTGACTCCCAAGACCGGGCTCTTTCCACTAAGCCACACTGCTTCTCTTGTCCACTGATTCTGCTATACTGTACTCTCCCAAGCCCTTAGTCCTCTGCACATCGTAAGCGCTCAATAAATACCACTGATTGACCGATGGCCTAACTCAATAGCGTCAAGGGCCACGGCAACCCGGTCCCGTTAGAGCTCACCATCCCGGCCTGTTCCTAGGAGTCCGCGTCACAGCTGGCCAGACCAGCAACTCCCAGGAGGGGCCAAAAGGAAGTCCATTTGGACCACTTGCTGTGGCCACCAGTCAAGAGGAGGGGGAGGCCGAGCGGCCCTCCCCCTTTCACCATCCCCAAGGCCCACTGCCACGGTGCCTCCATCACCTTTTTGGCTGTCCATTCATTCACTCATTCAATCGTATTTTAATGGAATCTATTGAGAAGCAGGGTGGCCTAGAGGATGGAGCACGGGCCTGGGAGTCAGAAGGACCTGGGTCCTAATCCCGATTCTGCCACTTGTCTGCTGTCTGACCTCGTGTAAGTCACTTAGTTTCCCTGGGCGTTACTTCATCAGTCACTATGGACTTGAAGGCTCTCCGTCACCTTGCTCACTCCTACCTCACCTCCCTTCTCTCTTTCTACTGCCCACCCCGCACGCTCCGCTCCTCTGCCACTCACCTCCTCATCGTCCCCCGTTCACGCCTATCCCGCCGTCGACCTCTGGCCCACGTCCTACCGCTGTCCCGGAATGCCCTCCCTCCTCACCTCTGCCAAACTAACTCTCTTCCCCTCTTCAAGGCCCTCCTGAGAGCTCACCTACTGCAAGAGGCCTTCCCAGACTGAGCTACCCCTTTTCCCTCTGCTCCCTCTCTGCTTCCCCTCCGCCCTCTGCTCCCTCCTCCTGCCCCCCTTCACCTCCCCTCAGCTAAGCCCCCTTTCCCTCTGCTCCTCCCCCTCTCCCTTCCCCTCCCCTCAGCACTGTGCTCATTTGTATATATTTTTATTACCCTATTCATTTTGTTAACGAGGTGTACATCCCCTTGATCCTATTTATCGTGATTATATTGTCTTGCTTTTGTCCGTCTCCCCCCATTAGACTGTGAGCCCGTCATTGGGCTGGGATTGTCTCGATCTGTTGCCGAACTGTACCTTCCAAGCACTTAGTACAGTGCTCTGCACATAGTAAGCGCTCACTAAATACTATTGAATATATGAATATCAGTAAAATGGTGATTAAGACTGTGGGCCCTATGTGGGACAGGGACTGTGTTCAACCTGATTAAGTTGTATCTATCCCAGCGCTTAGTACAGTGCCTGGCATATAGGAAGCACTTGAGAAAAACCACAATTATTATTATTACTGAGGCTTTACCGCGCGCAGAGCACCGTGCTAAGTAAGCGCTGCCGAGGCACCTCCCACCACCCCAGGCCAAAGGAGGACCCTAATAAGCCTACTCTGAGCCAGTCTGGTGACTGGACTTCCACCCCCAAAAAATGTGATGTTGTTTACCTTCCTCTCGCACGTGCACTTGATCCTAATGCTAATGGGACTGTTAGGAAGTGCACTTATACATCATCTAATGGTCCTTTCGTTCTCGGAAATTCATTTTAAAGTTCAACCTCAAATTCATCAAATCCAAAGTCTAAGGCAAATGCACCTTTGAACTCCCACCGGAAAACAATTCATTTGTTTTTAAACATCAGAAGGATCCTCCAGTTCTCAATGGGTCACCCTCAGCTGCACACTGGTATTTGGAGATGAAAGGATAAGTGCTCCCCACACAAAGCAGAAAACAAAACAGAACCCAAACATAACAAGAGAAACAGCCAAAGTCTAAATAGGCCAAAGGAGACAAAACCCCCCACGGGGTTGAGAGTGAAGAGCGAGGAGTCAACCACACATCTTATCTCCCACCAAATTTTGACTTTTTCCCAAAGGAGGATCCGGCCAAGCACAGGAACCAGGAAGATACATCCCCTTGATTCTATTTATCGTGATTACGTTGCCTTGTTTTTGTCCCTCTGTCTCCCCTGATTAGACTGTAAGTCCGTCATCGGGCAGGAATTGTCTCTATCTGTTGCCCAATTATACATTCCAAGCACTTAGTACAGTGCTCTGCACATAATAAGTGCTCAATAAATACTACTGAATGAATATTGAATGAATGAAGATACCGTGCCACATCTTCTGCACCATTCAGCCAAGCGAACACCCTGCAACAGCTGTACGACACTTGTGCTGCCCTCAAAATGGCTGATTCCACAAGTCTTTAGAACGATGAAAAACCTCACTGGAAGTGGGATGTGTTCCACTCCGCCCAGGTTATATTTGCGCTTTAACTTAGCAGCGGCTAATTACCGATTTCTCAGGGGGAAATATTATACATATTTTGATTTTCCTTCTAAGGTACCAGTGGGAAGGAAAGCCTGAGAGGCGAAGGAATCCAAGAAAGGTGACCAGCCCTCCCGAAGACCAGCCTGGAGATAATAATAATGTTGGTATCTGTTAAGCGATTCCTATGTGCAGAGCACTGTTCTAAGCGCTGGGGGAGATACAGGGTAATCAGGTTGTCCCACATGAGGCTCACAGTTAATCCCCATTTTAGAGATGAGGCAACTGAGGCACAGAGAAGTTAAGTGACTTGCCCACAGTCACACAGCTGACAAGTGGCAGAGCCAGGAGTCGAACCCATGACCTCTGACTCCGAAGCCCAGGCTCTTTCCACTGAGCCAGGCTGGAGATCCAGGAATGGGGTAGGCCAGATCAGAGGAAGAACAGCAAGGTTGACAAGATGACAAGCTGGCATTACCAAGAACTTGAGGGGCTCGACGGTATGACAGTGCTTGTGGAGAGCAGACACTGAGGCCCACGTGACTTCACTCGTGGCATAATGTAATGACATCATAAAGCACCATTTTGCAGAAACCCATCTGAGGTCCCCCCCAGACCTAGAGCATTTCTCTGGGCTCCCCTCTGCCCCGCCCCCCACGACTTGCTCCAGAGCTTCTGTGCTCCCCTTCTGTGGCCCCGCTGGAGGCCTTCCCAGACTGAGCTTCCCCTTTTCCCTCTGCTCCCTCTCTGCCCCCCTTCACCTCCCCTCAGCTAAGCCCCTTTTCCCCCTTTTCCCTCTGCTCCTCCCCATCTCCCTTCAGCACTGTGCTCATTTGTATATATTTTTATTACCCTATTCATTTTGTTAATGAGGTGTACATCCCCTTGATTCTATGTATCATGATGATGTTGTCTTGTTTTTGTCTGTCTCTCCCGATTAGACTGTGAGCCCATCAATGGGCAGGGATTGTCTCTATCTGTTGTCAAATTGTACATTCCAAGCGCTTAGTACAGTGCTCTGCACATAGTAAGTGCTCAATAAATACTATTGAATTAATGAATGAATGATCCAAAGAACTCTGCAGCTGGAGCCAAGGCAGGGGAAGGCTGGAGAAGCAGCGTGGCCTAGTGGCTAGGACACGGGCCTGGGACCCAAAAGGATCTATGTCCTAATCCTGGCTCTGCCGCTTGTCTGCTGTGTGACCTTGGGCAAGTCACTTCATTTCTCTGTGCCTCAGCGACCTCATCTGTAAAATAGGGATTATTAATAATAATAATTATGGCATTTGTTAAGCACTTACTATGTGCAGAGCACTGTTCTAAGCGCTGGGGAAGATAGAGGATAATCCGATTGCCCCACGTGGGGCTCACATTTTTAATCCCCATTTTGGCAGAGGAGGTAACTGAGGCACAGAGAAGTTAAGTGACTTGCCCAAGGTCACACAGCAGACAAGTGGCGGAGGAGGGATTAGAAACCACGATTAAGACCGTGAGCCCCATGTGGGACGTGGACTCTGTCCAAATTGATCAGCTTGTATCTGCCCCGGTGCTTAGAACAGTGCCCGGCACATAGTAAGCATTTAAATACCATTAAAAAAAAAAGAGGCCAGGGTGCTTCAAATTTAAACGCTGGGCTCACGGGCATCCGGTGCCACGTCTGTAGAGGACAGGGGACAGATCCGCTGGAGAGCAGACTATCCAGAGGAAAAATCAAACGAACAGCCACCCTACTTGACAGGCAAATGGAAAGGCTACATAAAGTGGAAAATCGGGCAGAAAGCCAAATAATTCAAAGAAATAGCATGTTTATTTTGGAATACGATTAGAAAAGTGCAAGCCAGAAGGGAGGTAGAACTAGCACGAGACATTAAAGGTAACAAAACACATTCTTAATTATTACACAAAAGAGTAGGACCGGAGAAAATGTCAACCTCTCTAATAGTCAGGAATGGAATGCTGATTACAGATGATTGAAAAGGCAGGGGCTTTTAATGGCTTTCTCCCCACTTTTATCTTTACAAAAAGATCAAATGTGAACATTTGATTCATGCTTCATTTGAAATGGAGGGTTGGAAAGTCAAAGAATGCATAAAATACTGTTAGAGAGTATATTTAAAAACTGGATGTATTTAGCTGGGCTCGGTGACATCAGTCCTTGGGGCACTTAAGGAACTGGCAGCTGTTACTACAGAACTAATAGCTATTATTTTTGAGAATTCACGGAAGTTGGGAGAAGTTCCCGGGGACTGGAAAAAGGTAAATGCTGTGCCCATCTTTTTTTGAAAAAAGGGAAATGGAAAATTCTCATAAAGTACAGACTGGTAGGCTTTAAATTGGCACCTGGGAAGACAAACACATTTTCAAACAATTTGCAATCACTCAAAAGAGCACAGTGGAGCCACGGCATTAGGCCTATACGAGGTGCTTAAGAGAACACAATGGTAACATGACACATGGTCTGTGCCCTTAAGGGCCTTAAAAATTAATGGGGAAGACCGGCAAATATTATTTACAGGGAATAAAAGCTGGTGGCAGAATAAGGATAAAGCAGGAAGCAGGACAGCAGGATGAAACAGCTGAACAAATAAACTGAATGTACAGCTATGTATTTGTTTTGTTTTGTTGTCTGACTCCCCCTTCTAGACTGTGAGCCCGTTATTGGGTAGGGATTGTCTCCAAGAGAAGCAGCGTGGTTCGGTGGAAAGAGCCCGGGCTTGGGAGCCAGAGGTCATGGGTCCGAATCCCGGCTCCGCCACTTGGCAGCTGTGTAACTGTGGGCAAGTCACTTCTCTGGGCCTCAGTGACCTCATCTGGAAAATGGGGATTCATTCATTCATTCAATAGTATTTATTGAGCGCTTACTATGTGCAGAACACTGTACTAAGTGCTTGGAATGAACAAGTCGGCAACAGATAGAGACAATCCCTGCCGTTTGACGGGCTTACGGTCTAATCGGGGGAGATGGACAGACAAGAACAATGGCAATAAATAGAGTCAAGGGGAAGAACATCTCATAAAAAACAATGGCAACTAAATAGAATCAAGGCGATGTACATTTCATTAACAAAATAAATAGGGTAATGAAAATATATACAGTTGAGCAGACGAGTACAGTGCTGAGGGGATGGGAAGGGAGAGGGGGAGGAGCAGAGGGAGATGGGGGGAAAAGAGGGTTAAGCTGCGGAGAGGTGAAGGGGGGGCGGTAGAGGGCGTAGAGGGAGGAGGGGAGCTCAGTCCGGGAAGGCTTCTCGGAGGAGGTGTTTTAAGTAGGGTTTTGAAGAGGGGAAGAGAATTAGCCTGGTGGAGGTGAGGAGGGAGGGCATTCCAGGACCGCGGGAGGACGTGGCCCGGGGGTCGATGGCGGGATAGGCGAGACCGAAGGACGGTGAGGAGGTGGGTGGCGGAGGAGCGGAGCGTGAGGGGTGGGTGGTAGAAAGAGAGAAGGGAGGAGAGGTAGGAAGGGGCAAGGTGATGGAGAGCCTCGAAGCCTAGAGTGAGGAGTTTTTGTTTGGAGCGGAGGTTGATAGGCAACCACTGGAGGTGTTTAAGAAGGGGAGTGACATGCCCAGAGCGTTTCTGCAGGAAGATGAGCCGGGCAGCGGAGTGAAGAATAGACTGGAGCGAGGTGAGAGAGGAGGAAGGGAGATCAGAGAGAAGGCTGACACAGTAGTCTAGCCAGGATATAACTAGAGCCCGTAGCAGTAAGGTAGCCGTTTGGGTGGAGTAGAAAGGGCGGATCTTGGCGATATTGTAAAGGTGAAACCGGCAGGCCTTGGTAACGGATAGGATGCGTGGGGTGAACGAGAGAGACGAGTCAAGGATGACACCGAGGTTGCGGGCCTGAGAGACGGGAAGGATGGTCATGCCATCCACGGTGATAGGGAAGTCTGGGAGAGGACCGGGCTTGGGAGGGAAGATGAGGAGCTCGGTCTTGCTCATGTTGAGTTTTAGGTGGCGGGCCGACATCCAGGTGGAGACATCCTGGAGGCAGGAGGAGATGCAAGCCTGAAGGGAGGGCGAGAGGACTGGGGCGGAGATGTAGACCTGCGTGTCATCTGCGTAGAGATGGTAGTCAAAGCCGTGGGAGCGAATGAGTTCACCAAGGGAGTGAGTGTAAATGGAGAACAGAAGAGGGCCAAGAACTGATCCTTGAGGAACTCCAACAGTTAAAGGATGGGAGGGGGAGGAGGCGCCTGCGAAGGAGACCGAGAAGATGAAGACTGCAAGCCTCACGTGGGACAACCTGATGACCCTGTATCTCCCCCAGCGCTTAGAACAGTGCTCTGCACACAGTAAGCGCTTAACAAATACCAACATTATATCTGTTGCCTAATACTACTTTCCGAGCGCTTAGTACAGTGCTCTGCACACAGTAAGCGCTCAGTAAATATGACTGAATGAATGAGTGAATATAGAAAATATCTAACAAGACCTATTTTCATCAGTGCTGAGGAAAGAAATAAAATGCACATGTTTTAAGTGGAGGTAGGGCTGATGCCACTGAGGTGACCGGGGGCGGGGGTGTGAATTAATGGGGGAAGCCTTCTTGGAGGTGGTGGTGCAAAAAAGGAGCAGTGTGGCTCGGTGGAAAGAGCATGGGCTTGGGAGTCACAGGGCATGGGTTCTAATCCCACCTCTGCCACTTGTCTATGTGACCTTGGGCAAGGCACTTAACTTCTCTGTGCCTCAGTTACCTCATCTGTACAATGGGGATTAAAAATGTGAGCCCCACGTGGGTCAACCTGATTATCCTGTATCTACCCCAGCGCTTAGAACAGTGCTTAGCACATAGTAAGTGCTGAACAAACACCATAATTATTATTTCAGGAGAGCTTTAAAGATGAGGAAGGCTACGGTTCGATGATTGGGCGGGGGGGGGGGGGGGGGGGGGGGGAGCGGGAGTTCCAGGATGGGGAAACAGCATCAGAAAGGAAATACTGGCAGTCGAGTCAAGAGTGAGGTACAGTCAGAAGATGAGCTTGGGAGGAGCGAAGAGTGTGAGGTGGGATGTAACGGGGGAAGATCCTAGGAAGAAACCAATGTGGTTTTATGAAGCTCAAACCAGGCAGACAGATGAACTCGTCTCACGCTACATCGATAAGAGAAAATGTGCAATCTACATTCAGGAAAGCTTTTGATTCCCTCCCACATGGCACCCTTACTGACAAACTGGGAAATATGGTTTCGGCTCTTATTACTTCAGCTCTTTGAGAGCAGGGATCGTGTCTACTAACTCTCTTGTACTTTCCCAAGCATTTAGTCTAGTGCCCTGCACAGAGTAAAAGATCAGTAAATACTATAGACTGATTAGTACTAGGTGGGTACAAGAGCTTCCTTGAGGGTCACAACCAGACGTTATTTGAGGATCAGTGGCTTTGTGTCAAACTGAGGGAGATGCATTATTAATTATAATAATAATTGTGGTATTTGTTGAGAGCTTACTGTACGCCACACTCTGTACCCAGCGCTTAGAACAGTGCTCGGCACATAGTAAGTGCTTAACAAATACCAAACATTACTAAGCACTGGGGTACAGAGAAGCACACCGGGTTGAATGCACTCCCTGTCCCATATGGGGCTCACAGTCTCGATCCCCGTTTTACAGATGAGGTAACTAAAGCACAGAGAAGTAAAATGACTTGTTCAAGGTCACACAGCAGACAAATGGCAGAGGTGGGATTAGAACCCACGACCGTTGCACTCCCAGGTCCGTGCTCTAGCCACTATACCTTGATTCTATTTATCTTGATTCTATTTATTGCCATTGTTCTTGTCTGACTGTCTCCCCCGATTAGACTGTAAGCCCGTCAAAGGGCAGGGACTATCTCTATCTGTTACCGATTTGTACATTCCAAGCGCTTAGTACAGTGCTCTGCACATAGTAAGCGCTCAATAAATACTACTGAATGAATGCTTCTGCTGCACTGAGCGGTGTCCTGCATGGATCAGTCTTGGAGTCAATTCTAGACTGTAAGCTCATTATGGACAGGGAACGTGTCCACTAATTCTGCTGTATTGTACTCTTTCAAGCGCTTAGTATGGCGCTCTGCACATACTAGGTCAATCACCTTTATTGAACACTTACTATGTGCAAAGCACTGTACTAAGTGCAGGGGAGAGTGAAATATAACAACTGACACATTCCCTGCTCACAACGAGCTTACAGTCTGGGGGGGGGGAAACAGATATTACTCTAAATAAATAAAATTACAGATATGTACATAAGTGCTGTGGGGCTTGGAGGGGGGATGAATACAGGGAGCAGTGCTCAATAAATACAACTAATTGATTTACTGAATTATATTCAGTATCTTTATTGAGACCTTGGATGAAGAAATGGCGAGCATACTCACTAAGCTCACAAAGAAAAAACCTAAACTGAATGGAGGGAAGAATTTTCTAACTGGAAAAAATTTCCAATTTCTCATTGGGAAAAAAAATCTTACAAAAATAGGATGGAATTCGGTAAGGACCAGTGTAAAGGACAAAAACCAAAATATATAGATCCAGAATGGGGGAAGACCAGCTGGGTAGAAAAAGACCTGAGGGTTATAAGATTAGCTCGTTGTGGGCATCTACCAACTCTCCTAAATGCTCAGTACAGTGCTCTGCGCACAGTAAGTGCTCAGCAAATACCACTGATTGAATGACTGCTAAATTGACCAAAAAACAGAATCAAGTTGGCTTCCTTTGGAGAACAATGGATGAGCCAACAGACCTCATCTAATTAAAATGGCCCAAGTCTGAAAGTCAGGAGAACCGTGTTGTGTCAGCTCTGCCACTGAGCTGCTATTGTGTGACCTTAAGCAAGTTGCTTAACGTCTCCGTAACGATTTCCTCATCGTGAAAAATGGGGAGAACGATACTTGCTCTCCCTCCTCCTCACACTGTGAGCCCCATGTGGGACAGGAACTGTGTCCCATGTGATTATCTCGTATCTACCCATGTGCTTAAGGATAATGCTTGGACCAGAGTCACCACTTAATAAAGACCACAGTTAAATTAGTAATTAATTAGTGAAAAAAATCAGCAGGCCACGGGAAGGTGTAAAGAGACCGAACATATGAAGGCTTGTATGGGCAGGTGCTGACCAGGTGTCCAGGTTCACTGATGACTGAACAAGAGGAAATGAGCTCATAGAAAGGAAGCAGCGTGGCTCAGTGGAAAGAGCCCGGGCTTGGGAGTCAGAAGTCATGGGTTCGAATCCCGGCTCTGCCACTTGTCAGCTGTGTGACTGTGGGCAAGTCACTTCACTTCTCTGTGCCTCCGATACCTCATCTGTAAAGTGGTAATTAAGACTGGGAGCCCCACGTGGGACAACCTGATCATCCTGTATCTACTCCAGCGCTTAGAACAGTGCTCTGCACATAGTAAGCACTTAACAAATACTGACATTATTATTAGAAAGAGATTTGAAATGGGCCTTGAGAGGTCATCCAGTACAGCCCCCTGCCTCCAGGCAGATTAATGACTATGTCATGCTGGGCAGACTCTTGCCTTTTCTTAAAGAACACAAGGGATAGAGACTCCACAGCCTCTCTTGGTAGCCTGTCCCAGTATTTTCTCCATTTTTTCTTATGTCCATCTATTTTCTCGTGTTTGTTCTCCGTGACATATAGAACTGGCAGGAAACTGCCCCACAAAACCCTTCCCGAATATTTAAAAGAAATAAAGTCATCTCTTAGCCACCCCTTCTTCAGGCTTAACTTACCACAATTCCTTTAACTTTTTCTCACAGCACCTATTTCAATTTCCTTTAAATTTAACCTGATGATCTCAGTCAATTAAACGTACTTACTGAATGCTTACTGTGTGCGAAAGACTGTATTAAACACTTGGGAGAGAATACGGTAGAATCAGTAGCCATGTTCTCTGCCCACAAGGAGCAGAGTCTAGAGAGGCAGGCAGACATTAAAATAAATGACCGAGATGTATGCAAATGTTGTAGGGCCGAGGATTTGGTGAAATAGGGTACAATCCAAGCAGAGAAGCAGCGCGGCTTAGCGGAAAGAGTCCGGGTTTGGGAGTCAGAGGTCGTGGGTTCTAAACCCGGCTCCACCACTTACCAACTGTGTGACTTTGGGCAAGTCGCTTAACTTTTCTCTGTGCCTCAGTTACCCCATCTGTAAAATGGGGATTCAGACTGTGAGCCCCATGTGGGACAACCTGATTACCTTGTATCTACCCCAGCGCTTAGAACGGTGCTCGGCACATAGTAAGCACTTAACAAATGCCATCATTGTCATCAATCCAAGTAAAGGGGCAGTGCGACGGCTCTAGACGGAAAGCCCGTTGTGGGTAGGGATCGTCTCACTTTATTGCTGAATTGTACTTTTCATTCATTCATTCATTCAATAGTATTTATTGAGCGCTTACTATGTGCAGAGCACTGTACTAAGCGCTTGGGATGAACAAGTCGGCAACAGATAGAGACAGTCCCTGCCGTTTGACGGGCTTACAGTCTAATCGGGGGAGACGGACAGACAAGAACAATGGCACTAAACAGCGTCAAGGGGAAGAACATCTCATAAAAACAATGGCAACTAAATAGAATCAAGGCGATTCTTGGATACTTTCCAAGCGCTTAGTACAGTGCTCTGCACACGGGAAGCGCTCAATAAATACGACTGAATGAATGAATGGTGCAGAAGAGAGAGGGAATAGGGGAAATTTGAGCTTTGTAGGGGAAGGCCTCTTGGAGGAGATGTGATTTTAATAAGGCTTTGAAGGTGGGGAGAGTGGTGGTCTGTCAGACATGAAGGGGGAGGGAGTTCCAGTTCAGGGGCAGGACTGGGTGAGGGGTCGGCGGCAAGATGGACGAGATCGAGGTACAGTAGGTTGGCGTTCGAAGAGCAAAGTGAGCAGGCTGGGTTGTAGTAGGAAATCAGAACGGTCATTTAGGAGGATTGGAGGGGGGAAATGTGATTGAGTACTTTAAAGCCAACAGTAAGGAGTTTCTGTTTGATGCGGAGATCTGTTTAATTTCTGTGCAGTATCCTAAAAACTAGGCACCAGTGAAAAAAAAAGTGGATTTTTTAAAAAATGGCATTTGTTAAGCGCTTACTATATACCAGGCACTGTACTAACCAGTAGGTTAGATACAAGCTAATCAGGTTGGATACAGTCCATGTCAATCAACCAACTGTATTTACCGTGCGCTTACTGTGTGCAGAGCACTGTACTAAGCGCTTGGGAGAGTACAACAGAGCTGGTAGACACATTCCCTGCCCACAAGGAGCTTAGAGACTACAGGGGGAGATGGACATTAATATAAATAAATTGCAGATATGTACACAAGTGCTGTGGGGCTGAGGGAAGGGTGAATAAAGGGAGCAAATCAGGGTGACACAGAAGGGAGAAGGAAGAGGAGAAAAGAGGATATTATGGTATTTGTTAAGCGCTTACTATGTGTCAAGCACTGTTCTAAGGATTGGGGTAGATACAAGGGAATTAGGTTGGACACAGTCCCTGACCCAAATGAGGCTCACACTCTTAATCCCCGTTTTACAGATTAGGAAACTGAGGCACAGAGAAGTTAAGCGATTTGCCCAAGGTCACACAGCAGACAAGTGACAGAGCGGGGATCAGAACCCATGACCTCCGACTCCCAAGCCTGTGCTCTTGCCACTAGGCCATGCTGCTTCCCGTCTTAATCCCTGTTTTACAGATGAGGTAATTGAGGCACGGAGTAGGTAAGTGGCTTGCCCGAGGTCACACAGCAGACAAGCGGCAGAGCCGGGATTAGATTTGGGGGCGGGGGGGGGGGGGAGGGGCAATTTTTCTTGTACTCCATAAAAGCCAAAAGGGATTTCTTTCAAAATTATTCCTAGGCATGTGTTCTGTTTGCCTCACCTCAGGGTTGAAGATTTTCCAAGTTTGTTAACTGAAGCAGTTTTACTTCAGGATTTCTTTTTAGTGTGTGTTGGGGGGTGGCGGGGGGCACGCACTTTTATACCATCAGTTAACACCATTTCCTCTTATCTCACCAGATGCATGTAATTTATGATTCCCGGTGTTACTGATTGAAAATGTTCATTCCTTGATCCTCAGGAGACTCTCCAAATGGTGGTTTCAGGCAGAGAGGGTAATTTTTCATCTAATGCATTATTCCATAGGAAAAACTCCAATCAATCGTTAATAGAATTTATTGAGCACCTACTTTGGGCTGAGCACTGTACTAAGTAAGCATTTGGGAAAGAAAATAGGGCTAAGAGATATGGTCCCTGCTTTGAAGAAGCTATAATCTAAAGGGGAAGACAATGTTTATGAGACATAGCTTAGCAATTTCTGTCAATTTTTATCTGAAATGCATCGTCTATGCAAAAATGTAATTTTTAGTGCAACTTTTTTTAGGCACCTCAATGCTTAAGGGCTTTGTAGAGTGCTCTGCACACAGTAAGTGCTCAATAAATACCAGTGATTGATTCTAAAAAGATACTATAAAAATATACTAATGCTGAAACACAGGGACCTTCGGATTAAATAGAAATTTTGGTTTGTTAAGTATTTTAATGTCTTATTTTAAAATGAAAGGTTTTCATAACCCTTTTTTATAGCCTCCTGTGGCCTAGCAACAGCAGTTCTGGCATTCTCCACTTCAGCATTTTGGGAATATTAAGATATTTTTCTCACCTTTCAATGGCCTGGGTTACAAACACTTTGCTTCAGCATCCTCCATTAATAATGATGACAATCCTGCAGAACCATTTCAGGGAATTTCACCAAAATTTTGTAAGAAAATCTTTAGACCCAGTAAGATAGAAACTAAGGAAAAAATGGGGCTTGGCTTTGAAATAAAAGGGAGGGGAAACTCTACAAAAGCGTTCTCAGTACACGATTGCAATCAATAGTATTTACTGAGCACTTACTGCGCGCAGAGCACTGTACTAAACCTTTGGGAGGGTACAATAGAGGTTCGTAAACATGATTCCTGCCAGGGAGGAATTTACAATGGAAGTGGGAGGAGACATACCCTGAAGTAAATTACAGATAAGGAAACAATAGAGTGCTCAGGTGATGTAGGGGAGAAACGGGGTGGGGGAGATAAGAGATTAACCAGGGAAGCAGAACTCATTTGCTCCCATGACTTCTCTACCACCTCTATGAGGATGATTCCCAAATCTAGCAGGATGATTCCCAAATCTAGCCCTGACCTCTCTCCTCCTCTGCAGTCTCTTATTTCCTCCCGCCTTCAGGCTATCTCCAGTCGGATGTCCCTCCGACAGCTCACATTTAAATGTCGGTCAATCGTATTTACTAAACGCTTACTCTGTGCAGAGCACTGTACTAAGCGCTTGGGAGAGTACAATAGAAGACACATTCCAAAACAGAACTCTTCATCTCCCACCCAAACCCTGTCCTCTGCCTGGCTTTCTCATCACTGTAGACAGCACCACCATCCTCCCTGTCTCACAAGCCCATTACCTTAGCCCTATCATCGACTCATACCTCTCATTCAACCCACGTATTCCATCTGTCGCCAAATCCCATCAGTTCAACCTTCACGACGTGGCTAAAATCCACCCTTTCCTCTCCATCCAAACCGCTACCCCGTGAATCCAAGCACTTATCCTATCCCGCCTCGATTACTGCATCAGCCTCCTCACTGAACTCCTTGCCTCCCATCTCTCCCCACTTCTGCTGTCCGGGTCATTTTTCCACAAAAACATTCAGGCCTTGTTTACCCACTCCTCACTAACCGCCAGGGGCAGCCCAACCACCTCTGCATCAAACAGAAACTCTTTACTCCATCGTCTTGGCCCCTCCTACCGCGCCCCCCAATTTCTTACTATGATCCAGCCCGCACACTTCCATCCTCCATCCCTCCATCTCATCCATCTCACCACCAACCCCTTGCCCAAGTCCTGCCTCCGGCCTGAAGTGCCCTCCCGCTTCATATCCAACGATCCCCCTCCCCACCTTCAAAGTCTTATTGAAAGTGCATCTCCTCCACGGGGCTCTCCCCAACTAAGTTCTCATTTCCTCTTCTCTCACTCCTTTCTGGGTTGCCCATGCACTTGAATTTTCACCCTTCCCTCCGCCCCACAGCACTTACGTACGTAACCGGAATGTACTTATTTATATTAACGTCCGCCTCCCCCTCTAGACTGTAAGCTTGTTGTGGGCAGGGGGCATGTCTACCATACTGTACTCTCCCAAGTCCACGGTAACTGCTCAATAAATACGGTTGGTTGATTGGAACGCTTGCTGGAGGTGGTGTGATCTCAGAAGGGCCTGGCGTCAAACACTCGATGGTATTTACTGAATGCTTACTGTGTGCCAAGCACTGCACTAGGCAACTGGGAGAGAGCAATAGAGTTGATATACGCCCACAAGGAGCTCCCACAATCCGGAGGGGGAGACCGACATTAAAATAAATCACTGACAGAGGAATGGGAGAGTAGACTATGGGACGGGAAAAGCAGTTGGCTTCCAGATATGAAGAGGGAGGGAGTGCCGGGAGAAAGGGAGAGCATGAGCAAGAGGTTGTTGGAGAGACGAGTATGAGGCCCAGTGAATAGGTTGGCCGGAGAGGAATGGAGCGAGCGAGTTGGAGTGTTGGGGAAGAAGAGTAGGGATAAATTGAGGGGAGAGGGCTAAGTGAGCACCTTAAAGCGTCAGGAGTTTCTGCTTAAGGCAGAGACGGATGGTCAATATTGGAGGTTTCCGAGGAGCAGTGTGGAGTGTTGTAAGAAAATGCATTCTCATCAATGGTAGTGAGCACTTTTTATTTTAGATGGTATGCGTTAAGCACTTACTATGTGTCAAGTACTGTTCTAAGTGCTGGGGTGAATACTAGGACGCAGTCCCTGTCCCACACGGGGCTCAGTCTAAATCGGAGGGAGGTGGATCTAACCCTCATCTTACAGAAGAGTTAACTGAGGCACAGTGAAGTTAAGTGACTTACCCAAGGTCACACAGCAACTGGGATCAGAACCCAGGTCCTCTGACTTCCAAGGCTTTGCTCTTTCCACTAGGCCATGCCGCTTCTATGCCCAGATCCCTGTATTAAGTGTTGGGAAAGGTACTGTACAACAGAATTAGCAGGCATGTTCCCCAGCCACAAGGAGCTTACAGTCTAGAGAGGGAGAGGGATATTAAAATAAATTACAGATAGGGGAAATGGAAGAGACCAAGGATATCTATCTTAATAATGTGGTGCTAGGGTTTAGGGCTTGAGGTATAACTGTTGGCAAAATCCCTGAATGTCTGGCACCATTTAGGGCCCCAATCAGAACTGACGTATGGTGTTTTTCACTGGAAATACGTCTGAACTGCAATAAACTCAGGCATATAAATTTAGGTAAAAACAAAAGCGCGGTTCTAATTTGTAGACAACAAGGACATGGGTGGATTAGGAGCAAACTTAGAATTTAGACAGAACTGAATTTGCTAGGTGACATCAGAATATGTGAAGCCTAAAATGAAATGATTGTGCTTTGTGATTGGTTATATTTAGGCACAACAAAACATACTCCAGTAGAGGAGGGGAGGCCTAAAGTGGCAATTCAGGGGAAATGCTTGTACTCTGCTAAATCTTGGTAGACCAATACAAAATGATAGGCAAGGGCTTTTTAAGAGGCAACTTTGAGACAGAGTTTGTACTTAACTGAAGGCAGGCATACAAATGTGGAAACAGAACATAATTTTTATTCATAGAAAACATACTGTTGAAAAAAGGTTTATATTTGAGACCCCCACATGAGTTTTAAGTTCCCCTTGAATCGCTGGAATATATCAGGCATGCTTTCTGTTTCTTTTGTATGGTATCTGTTAAGTGCTTCCTAGGTGCCAGGCAGTGTACTAAGCGCTGGGGGAGATCCAAGATAATCCCGTTGGACACAGTCCCTGTCCCACATGGGACTCACAGTCTAAGTCAGAAGGAGAACAGGTATTGCTACAAATTTCCACTGATAGTGACTTGTTCGTTATTTGTGCCTTGTTCAAATTCATTTCCAATTTAAAAAGCCTAGAGAGTGAATACGGCGCATGCTTGTGTTGTACTTTCCCAAGCACTTTTGGATAAATCCTCCACGCTGTTGTTTCCCTCACTTTTAATTTACTCTAACGTCCGCCTTCCCCACTAAACCGTAAACTCACTGTGAGCGGGAAACGCGTCTATAAGTCAGTCGTATTTACTGAGTGCTTACTGCATGCAGAGCAGTGTATTAAGTGCTCGGGAGAGTACACCATAACAGACGACCACGAACACAACGAGTGTACGGTCCAGAGGGGGACACTGATGTTAATATAAATAAATTGGTCATTCATTCAATCGCACTTACTGAGCGCTTACTGTACGCAGAGCACTACGAATATGTACATAGGTGCCGTGGGGCCGAGGAAGGGGCGAATAAAGGGTGCAAATCCAAGGGAGTGGGAGTAGAGAAAATGAGGGGCTGGTCAGGGAAGGCCTCTTGGAGGAGACATGCCTTCGATAAGGCTTTGAAGGTGGGGACAGCGATCATCTGTTGGGTATGAAGAGGGAGGGCGTTCCAAGCCAGAGGCACCCACTCGACTGTATTGTACTTCCCTAAGCTCTTAGTTCCCATCAGACATATAGTAAGCTCTCAAAATATACCACTGATGGGTCATCTGCCTGAAGGGAGGGAGCCGCAAAAGATGATTTCTAGAGGTCTCTTCCACTAATAAGATTCTATGAAATCCGGTACTGATTATCTTGACTGTGTTTTTGCAGAGTTTTTGCAATCCACAGTGTCCATGAACCCCAAACCTTGCTTTACTTAAAAAAAAAAAAAGAGAGAGAAAAAATGCTAGGAAGGTTGAAAGAGATGGACATAGTATGCGCTTAGGTATTTCTACCCACCCTATATTTATTAAGGCTAAGTAACTTTTAAACACATTTTTTGCAAGCCCTACAATCCTCTTTTCAAAACGGACGTCAATGAAATCGACAGCCCTGTGATAGTACAGGAGAACCTCTATGATTAAAAGCAAAGCATCATTTTTAATTCAGGGAAGACATTAATGGGACTAATTTACAACCCATTTAATTTGCTGAGTACAAATATCTTCCCTGTCCTTTGTTACGGGGCAAGAGTAAAATACGAAGTTGTTGCACACTGAGCGGCCCAATCCCCTTAATGAAATAAGCTGTATTCTACAAGAAGCAGCTTCACGTTACTAAGGATTCAGTGCTGAAACCCAAGACATATCCTACCCTCCCCAATGAGAAAGTGTTAGGCTTCACTCAGCAAATCAATCTGTATAAAATAGCTAATGAAAATATCAGTGCCTATTACGCCAATCCCTGATGGATGTGGCGGGGGGGACAGAGGACATCTAGATGTTTCCCCAATGAAAAAAACTCCACCCATGATGGCATTTTCTAGCAGCCAGCAAAATTGTTCCAGCAATTGCTCTGTAGGTGAAATTGGTGTATGCTCCATTCCTTCATGATATAAAATTAGCACTGGAGAAAACAAGTAGCTTATTTGTTTCTATTAGTTAAATCCTCAGTGAGCACATCATTTTTTCTTTTCGTTTTCACAGCTCATTTCTCTTTCAACCTTCACGTCCTTCGGGCCCCCTCTACGAGGTTAAGTTTTGCCCCTTGATTAAATTCAGTGAGATCTTCGGTGCTTCAAAGGTACACCTAACTCCGCAAATATCCTACGGGGCAAGTACTTGGAAGTCTGCTGTGAAACGGTTTGTCATTTTCCACAGAAAATATGAACTTTAAACCTATGATTTATAGTTTAGTGATGCTAGTTAAAATCAGCTTTTGCCTGCTGAGTGGCAGGTTAAAGGGCAGCTATCAACACAGTCCGCTGCTATGCGCTAAAGTTCCGAGGCAAAAAGATACGCCAGAAGCAAATTGTCGCATTCAGCCGCCAGAGAAAGGTTAGCCTAATTGTTTTTTTTTATTCCTTGAAATATTTTGAGATTATTTCGCTGGGGAACGCTAGCTTTAAATATGTTTTTTCCATGCCTACATCTGGGCGGTGGGTCAGAGGCAGCAAGATGGCCTAGTGAATAAAGCGTGGGCCTGGGAATCAGAGGACCTGGGTTCTAATCCCACCTCCAACACTCATCTGCTTTGTTAATTTGGTCAGGTCATTTCACTTCCCGGGACCTCGGCTGCCTCATCTGTAAAATAGGGATTCAGACTGTGAGCCCCAGGTGGGACAGGGACTGCGTCCAATCTGATTAGCTTGTATCTACTCCAGCACTTAGTAGTGCCTGGCACACAACAGGCACTTAAACACCATCAAGGAAAAAAAAAATGAAAGAGGAGGTCATTCGGAAGTGAATCTAATTGTCTGTTGCAGAAGAAGGGATTGGGGAGCAACAGTACCAAGCCGCTTGCCCCCCCGGTACTCTCTGGTTCCGAGGCAAGGCTCTTCTTACCTGAAAAAAAAAACAAATGTGCAGTACCTGGAAGAGCCCTTCACTTGAATGAGTCCATGACAAACAGTGAAGAAAGTGAGAGGCAGTGGGGGCTAGTGGACAGAGCATAGACCTGAGAGTCAGAAGGAATTGGGTTCTAATTCTGACTCCACCATGTCTGCTGTGTGATCTTTGGCAAGTTGCTTAACTTCTCTGTGCCTCGGTTACCTCATCTGTAAAACAGGGAATGAGACTGACATTCTCCACATGGGACACAGACTCTACCCAACCTAATTAGCTTGCATCTACTTCAGCGCTCTGTACAGTGCTTGGCACATAGAAAGCACTTACAAATACCATCAAAAGAGTAGTTAGGTAGTCTGGTGGGAAAAAAAGCGGAGGCCCAGAAGCCCAAACTGCTGATTTTTCTTTTTTTGCTAACTTGCTGGGTGATCTTGAGTTCATCCTTTTACCCCTTTGTCTTCAAAGCGTGTGTACTACGGACAGAGGTCATAGCATGTCAGGGATTATGTTTTGGCAAAGCCCTTTGGGATTTGGGAAGGCAGGAGGGCTAAAGAAAACAAAGGAAAACCCGCAAGTAACGATGAATATATTTGTAAATGCATCCAGTGTGGCTTGGGTGAGTTTTTGGACTGATTAACCATTTATGCTTTTACAACAGTCTTTTGATTCCTCAGAGACTGGCCAGCAAAGGAAACTGAGGTTGCCTTTCATTATCAATAGAATTCCCTTACTGAGCAGTTAGGTTAGGAAGGTCTCTGATTGAAAAGCGTAGCAAAAATTCTTCAGTTAAATTTTCTTCTCGAATTTGGTTAAGCAATGGAAGGAGACAGTAGGACTAAGATTTGGGACTTAAGTCTGTAGTACAAGGTACAACTGTAGGTTGTAAGTTCCCTGTGGGTAGCGATCACGTCTACCGACTCTTAGATTGTGAACCTCAGAAGGGACAAGGACTATACCTAATTCCCAGTGCTTAGTAAAGTGGTCTGCACACAGTAAGTGCTTAAAAATTCTATTACTACTTTCCGTTTCTAGTAAATTCTATTACTACTTTCCCAAGCACTTAGCACAGAGCTCTGCACACAGTAAGCACTCAATACCACTGACTGACTGAAATGTGAAGAATGGCTATCGAGCTGGCCTAAAACATGTTGCCCAGTGAGACCAAAAAAAACAAACAAAAAACCCAAAACCCCCTCAATGTCAAACAGACCTGAGTTTGACAGAAGTGGACAGAAGTTCAAAGTGAAGGTGAAATGATCTTCCTCCTTGAGAATGCAACACGCAGGGAATACTCTTACACCACCTCCTGCCAGAACATATATAAAGGGACGTTATGAGGAAGTAGTTCACTGAGCCTTTGGGGGGGGGGGGGGGAAACAACTCCTTGTTAAAAAAGTTCAGAAAAAAAAAAAAAGTCGTTCATAACTCCCTAGCATGAACTTTGAACTTTAAGGGTGGGTGGTTTGAAAGAAAAGAGAGCCACTAAGGCTCTAGGCAGATAACCTAAACAATAAGTGTGGCTTAGTGGCTAAAGCCAGGGCTTGGGAGTCAGAGGACATGCGTTCTAATTCCAGATCCGCCGCCTGTCCGCTGTGTGCCCTTGGGCAAGCCACTTCACTTCTCTGTGCCGCAGTTACCTCATCTGGAAAATGGAGATTAAGACTGTGAGCCCCAGGTGGGACAACCTTGTATCTACCCCAGTGCTTGGAACTGTGCTTGGCACATAGAAAGTGCTTAACAGATACCATTATCATCATCATTATTATTATTATTATTATTATTATTATTATTAATAGGCTCAGATTCTGCAATTTACTGCACAGTAGCTGCAGAATGGTTCTGAAACACTGGCTGACTTCACGGACCCCGTCCCTTGTGGGGAAGCGGCGTGGCTCGGTGGAAAGAGCCCGGGCTTGGGCGTCGGGGGTCACGGGTTCGAATCCCAGCTCCGCCGCCTGTCAGTCGTGTGACTGTGGGCAAGTCCCTTCACTTCTCTGGGCCTCAGTGACCTCCTCTGGCAAAAGGGGATGAAGAATGGGAGCCCCAAGTGGGACAACCTCATCACCCCATATCTCCCCCAGCGCTTAGGACGGTGTTCTGCACCTAGTAAGCGTTTAACGAACACCCACATCATTATCATTACGATTTCCAATTCTCCCCAGTTAAAGCCGTGCACGGTGACGGTGAAGAGGGCTGCGGGGGCGGTCACCCGCCCACGTCCACGCCAGGCCGGCCTTTCAAACCGCACACGGCAAGCGCTCGGCGAAGACGACTGAACGAACGTAAAGCGGTTGGGTGGCGGCAGCGGTGGGCCACGAGCCTTCTGGCCTTCCTCTCTCCGGGGGGTGGTTTCTCCCCGAGGGACTCTTTGGAAGTGATTCTCTCTGCGGCCGGCAGCACGTGTAAAGGCGTCCGCTCTCACACCCTCCTCCAGTTCCCGCCCGACCCTGCCTCCGCTTTCCCTCACTCGGCCCGTGACAACGTCAGGGGCTCCAGCTGGGGAGGGGAGAGGGGGGAGTGGCCCGGCCGGCAGAACAGACCCCCCTCCCCCCGCCCTGATCTTCTCCCTCTAATGCCCTCCGATTCAAAAACAGAAAAAAGAAAAAAAAAGGCAGCCACCCTGCACTTCTGGGGCAACCGTCATGTCCGGCGGGGGAGGGGAGCGCTAAACATGGGTGCTGGCCGGGGGAGGGGAGAGAGATCAGAAGGGGTCCAACGGGGAGTCCTCCTCCCTCTCCCCGACTCCATCCCCCGCCCTCAACGGCGGGGAGGGGAGGTGAGAGCCCTGACAGGACTCCGGGGCCGTGAGGGCTGAGGGCGAGGCCTCCTCGGGGGAGGCCGGGGGGCGGGGCGGGGGGGAGTGGGGACCCCCCCCACCTCCTGTAGAGGCTCCTCACAGGTGAGGCCGGAGGTGGGGGGACGGGGAGGGGGGGAGGGGCGCTCAGGCCTGTCACACTCACCCTCCGGCCGCCACCGCTCCTCCACCTGTCCGTCCGTCCGTCAGTCAGTCTGAGCAGCCCGGCCGCACCTCCCTCAGCCTCACCGCCCGGGCCCCGCCGCCTGCTGCTCCTCCTCCGCCGCCGCCGCGCCTCACGCGCCGTGCGCAAGAGGTGGGGCAGGCTCGCGCCGCCCCGGTTGGCTGGGCCCCTTCCCCCGCCTGGCCAGGCGCCAACCAATGAAAAACGGGGATCCGGACGATCTGCTCGAGGCGGGGTGAGGAACTCCGCAGCAACGGGGGCGGGGGGAGCGCTAAGAGTGGGGGAAGGGGATTGGTAGGGTCGGTTTGACGGACGTCCCTGCCGACCAATAGGGAGGGACGAGGGCGGGGCCACGAGGAAGGACCGCTGCGGCCGCCTCGCGCGGCCCCGCGCCTCCCGTTGGGCCGTAGTGTTCCAACTGGAAAATCCGTTGTAGCCGAGCAACCGGAGCAGCTAATAATAATAATAATAATGATAGCATTCGTTAAGCGCTTACTAGGTGCCAAGCACCGTTCTAAGCGCTGGGCTAGACACGAGGTGATCAGGTGCCCCCCGCCGCCCCCCGCCCGTGGGGCTCCCAGTCTTCATCCCCATTTTCCAGATGAGGTCACTGAGGCCCAGTGAAGTGATAATAATAATAATGGTAGTGTTTGTTAAGCGTTTACTCTGTGCAGAGCACTGTTCTAAGCGCTGGGGGAGATACAGGTTGTCCCCCGTGAGGCTCCCAGTCTTCATCCCCATTTTACAGATGAGGTCACTAAGGCCCAGTGAAATGACTTGTCCAAAGTCACCCGGCTGACAAGTGGCAGAGCTGGGATTGGAACCCATGACCTCTGACTCCCAAGCCAGGGCTCTTTCCACTGAGCAATGCTGCTTCCCCCAATAATGGATGACACGCAAATTCATGAAGCGCTCCATATTTTTTCTCATTTGTATATATTTTTATTACCCTATTTATTTTGTTAATGAGGTGTCCATCCCCTTGATTCTATTTAGCGTGCTTAAGTTGTCCTGTTTTTGTCTGTCTCCCCCGATTAGACCGTAAGCCTGTCAATGGGCAGGGATTGTCTCTGTTGCCGAGTTGTACGTTCCAAGCGCTTAGTACAGTGCTCTGCACATAGTAAGCGCTCAATAAATACTGTTGAATGAATGAATAGTAATGTTGGTATTTGTTAAGCGCTTACTAGGTGCCAAGCACTGTTCTAAGCTCTGGGGTAGACACAGTAATCACATTGTCCCACGTGGGGCTCACAGTCCTCATCCCCATTTTACAGATGAGGGAACTGAGGCCCAGAGAAGTGAAGTGACTTGCCCAAGGTCACACAGCTGACAAGCGGCGGAGTCGGGATTCGAACCCATGACATCTGACTCCCAAGCCTAGGTCTTTCCACTGAGCCACGCTGCTTCTCTAAACAAGCCAAGCGATTAATGAAATCAATCTAGCCGTCCCCTGGCGATTCTCTTTCGCTGCGGTCTCTCTCCTGTCCCCGATGCCCACTGCTTCCCGATGTTTTACTGGCAATTCATGCAATAGTATTTATTGAGCGCTTACTATGTGCAGAGCACTGTGCTAAGTGCTTGGAAAGGACAGTTCGGCAACAGATGGAGACAATCCCCACCCAGTGACAGGCTCACAGTCTAAACGGTGTTTGCGGTTTAATGCCACCAGAAGTTCTCTTGAGAGCTTGAGTGATTCAAGGCAGGAAAAAGTGCAAAATCGATCAAGGCCCAAATTTAAATCCAAGTTAGTTTCTGGCAGCTGGGGTTGGCTGGAACGATGCTCAAAGTTGCAGACGGTGGAATTGGAGAATAATCAAAGGGCTGGGAGATGGCTGCCCAGAGCCCGGCCAAGCCCTCTCCCTGTGAATGTTTAAAAAGTCCCTACCTAAGCCAACGCCGTTCGCCCCGGCAACGGCAGTTCTCTTGCACCTTGAGAACGATTCATTCAAAATACGATTTCTCTTCAACTAGATTACTGTAGTCCAGCCCAGCCTGGCACCGCCCCCACCCTCAGTTTCACTCAACCTTGTACAACTTGTTGGCTGTGTGACTGTGGGCAAGTCACTTAACTTCTCTGTGCCTCAGTTCCCTCATCTGTAAAATGGGGATTAAGACTGTGAGCCCCACGTGGGACAACCTGATTCCCCTATGTCTACCCCAGTGCTTAGAACAGTGCTCGGCACATAGTAAGCGCTTAACAAATACCAACATTATTAACTCCTCATCGCATACCTTTGCCCACTCCAATACCGGAGAAGTTCAGGAAAAAGGGTCCTACTGGAGCTGGGAGTAGTCCTGGCTAGTAAGATTCCTGTTCAGAGCTTTCCCTGGGCTGCCCAAAAAAATCACTTCTCAGCATTGGGTCAATTGTATTTATTGAGTGCTTTCTGTGTGCAAAGTACTGTACTAGCCTAGTACTCGATTCTGTTTATTACAACTGTTATTGCTATTGTTCTTGTCTGTCCGTTTCCCCCGATTAGACTGTAAGCTCATCAAAGGGCAGGGACTGTCTCTATCTGCTACCGATTTGTACATTCCAAGCACTTAGTACAGTGCTCTGCACATAGTAAGCGCTCAATAAATACTATTGAATGAATGAATGAATGAATGAATGAATACTAGCCACTTGGAAGAGTACGATATAACAATACACTGACACATTCCCTGCCCACAGTGAGCTCACAGTCTAGAGGGGAGACAAACATTAATATACATAAATAAATTACAGATATATACATACATCCAATTGTATTTATTGGGTGCTTACTGTGTGCAGAGCACTGTACTAAGCGCTTGGAATGTATGATTCGGCAACAGAGACGATCCCCGCCCAACAACGGGCTCACATACATAAGTGCCGTGGGGTTGGGAAGGGGGCTGAGTGAAGGGAGGAGCAAATCAGGGCGATGCAGAAGGAAGCGGGAGAAGAGGAGAGCTTAGTCAGGAAAGGCTTCTTGGAGGAGATACGCCTTCAATAAGGCTTTGAAGTGGGGAAGAGCAATTGTCTGACTGATACCGGAAGGGAGGGCCTTCCAAGCCAGAGACAGGATGTGGGCAAGAGGTAGGCGGCGAGAAAGGCAAGATGGAGGTGTAGCGAGAAGGTTAGCATTAGAGGAACGAAGTGTACGGGTTGGCTTGTAGTAGGAGAGTAGTGAGGTGAGGTAGGAGGGGGCAAGGTGACTGAGCGTTTTAAAGCCAATGGTGAGGAGATTTCATCGGATGGGATGGGCAAACACAGTAGTTTCTTGAGGAGTGGGGAAACGTGGTCTGAACGGTTCTGTAGGAAAATGATCCAAGCAGCAGAGTGGAGCATGGCCTGGAGTGGGGAGAGAGAGGAGGCAGGGAGGTCAGCAAGGAAGGTGACACGATAATCAAGGCGGAATAGGATAAGTGCAATAGGATAAGTGCCTGTATTAACTTGGTACCAGTTTGGATGGAGAGGAAAGGGGGATTTTAGCGATGTTGTGAAGGCGGGCCCGACTAGATTTAGTGATGGATTGAATATGAGGGTTGAATGAGAGAGAGGAGTCAAGGATAACGCCAAGGTTACGGGCTTGTGAGACAGGGAGGTTGGTGGTGCCGTCTACAGTGATGGGAAACTGAGTGGGAAGACAGGGTTTGGGGGGGAAGAAAAAAAGTTCAGTTTTAGCCATATTAAATCTGAGGTGACGGGAGGACACCCAAGTAGAGATGTCTTGAAGGCAGGAGGAAATGCGAGACTGCAGAGAGGGAGAGAAATCAGGGCTGGGGATGTAGATTTGGGTATCATCCACATAATAATAATAATAGTCATACTTGTAAAGTGCTTACTGTGTGTCAAGCACTGTTCTAAGCACTGGGGCAGATACAAGCTGGTCAGGTTGGCCACAGTCCCTGTCCCCCACGGGGCTCACAGTCTTAATCCCCCTTTTACAGATGAGGTAACTGAGGCACAGAGAAGTGAAGTGATTTGCCCAAGGCCACACAGCAGACAAGTGGTGGAGCGGGGATTAGAATCTACAACCTTCTGACTCCCCGGCCCTGGCTCTATCCACTACACCATGCTGCTTCCCATCCACTATGCCATGCTGCATAGAGGTGGAAGTTGAAGCTGTGTAAGTGAATGAGTTCTCCAAGGGAGTGGGTGTAGAAGGAGAAGAGAAGGGGACCCAGAACTGAACCTTGAGGGACCCCCACAGTTAGGGGGTGGGAGGCAGAGGAGGAGCCAGCGAAGGAAACTGAGAATGAACGGCCAGAGAGACATGAGGAGAACCAGGAGAGGACAGTGTCAGTGAAGCCAAGGTTGGATAATGTTTCCAGGAGAAGGGGGTGGTCGACAGTGTCGAAGGCAAGTGAGAGGTCGAGGGGGATTAGGATGGAGTAGAGGCCGTTGGATTTGCCAAGAAGGAGATCGGTGGTGACCTTTGAGAGGACGGTTTCTGTGGAGTGAGGGGGACAGAAGCCCAGAGGGGGGCAAGAAGAGAATTGGAGGAGAGGAACTTGAGACAGCGGGTGTAGACAGCTCGTTCAAGCAGTTTGGAGAGGAGTGGTAGAAGGGAGATGGGGCGATAACTGGAGGGAGCCGCGGGGTCAAGGGAGGATTTTTTTTAGGATAGGAGAGATATGGGCATGTTTGAAAGCAATGGTGAAGAAGCCATTGGAGAGCAAACAGTTGAAGGTGGCAGTTAGGGAGTGAAGAAAGTGGGGTGAGGTGAGAGTTTTAATAATAATGTTGGTATTTGTTAAGCACTTACTATGTGCCAAGCACTGTTCTAAGCACTGGGGTAGATACAAGGTAATCAGATTGTCCCACGTAGGACTCACAGTCTTCATCCCCGTTTTACAGATGAGGTAACTGAGGCCCAGAGAAGTTAAGGGACTCGCCCAAGGTCACACAGCTGACAAGCGGCGGAGCCGGGATTAGAACCCATGACCTCTGACTCCCAAGCCCGGGCTCTTTCCACTGAGCCACGCTGCTCAGATGCGCAGGTAGAGAGGGTGGATTTTGGATAAGGCAGGCTATCTCCTCTAGAGATACTGCTGGGAAAGATGGCTTACAGCCTAGGTGGAGGATATGACCTGGATTCTGACATTCGAGGAGATGGGCTTGTCCAATACCCACTAGAGAAATCAAAGGGATTGCCTGCAATGGGCTTCTATCTCAAGTTTCTCCCCATCATCTGGAGGAGAGCCAGAGAAAAAATGGATCTTCCTTGAATTATTCAATGCTATTTACTGAGTGCTTACTGTGTGCAGAGTGCTGGACTAACTATTTGGGAGAGTGCGATACAATAGAGTTGGTAGACACCATCCCTGCCCGCAAGGGAGCAACATGGCCTAGTGGAAAGAGCACAGGCCTGGGAGTCACAGGACCCGGGTTCTTATCCCAGCTCCTCCACTTGCCTGCTGCGTGATCTTGGACAAGTCACTTAACTTCTCTGTGCCTCAGTTTCCTCAACTGTAAAATAGGGATTAAGACCGGGAGCCCCATGAGGGATGTGGACTGTGTCCTATCTGATTAACTTGTATCTACTCCAGCACCTAGTACAGTGCTTCACACACAGTAAGTGCTTAAGAAATACCATAAAAAACCCTTTTCTCCCTCCCGTTTAGACTGTGAGACCCATATAGGACAGGGATCCTATTCATTCGTTCAGTCGTATTTCTTGAGCGCTTACTGTGTGCAGAGCACTGTACTAAGTGCTTGGGAAAGTACAATACAGCAATAAAGAGTGACAATCCCTATCCACAGTGAGCTCACAGTCTGCAGGGGCCGGGGCGGTGGTGGGGGTGTGTGGGGGGAGACAGACATCAATACAAATAAACAGACATCAATGTAAATAAATAAAATTACAGATATATACATAAGTGCTGGAGGGCTGGGAGGGGGGGAAGAGCAAAGGGAGCTAATCAGGGCAACGCAGAAGGAAGTGGGGGATGAGGAAAAGTGGGGCTTAGTCTGGGAAGACCTCTTGGAGGAGATGTGCTTTCAGTAAGGTTTTGCAGGTGGGGAAGAGTAGCTGTCTGGTAGATTTGAGGAGGTAGGGCGTTCCAGGCCAGAGGTAGAATGTGGGCCAGGGGTCAGTGGCGAGACAGGTAAGATCGAGGCACAGTGAGAAGGTTGGCACCAGAGGAGCGAACGGTGCGGGCCGGGTTGTAGAAGGAGAGAAGCGTGGTGAGGTAAGAGGGAGCGAGGCGACGGACTGCTTTCAAGCCAATGGTGAGGAGTTTTTGTTTGATACAGAGGTGGATAGGCAACCACCGGAGATTTTTGAAGAGGGGGGTGACATCTCCTGAAAGTTTCTGTAGAAAGATGATCAAGGCAGGGGAGTGAATCATGGACTGCAGTGGGGAGAGGCAGGAGGGTGGGAGGTCAGAAAGGAGGCTGATGCAGTAATCTAGACGGGATAGGATGAGTGACTGTCTTCATATAGTAGCACTTTGGACAGATTTTAGCGATGTTGTGAAGGTGAGACTGACAGGATTTGGGGACGGATCGAATATGTGGGTTGAATGAGAGAGCGGAGTCAAGGATAACTCCACGATTACGGGCTTCTGAGATGGCAAGGATGGTGGTGCCATCTACAGTGATGGGAAAGTCCGGGATAGGACAGGGTTTGGGCGGGAAGATAAGGAGCTCTGTTTTGGATGTGTTAAGTTCGAGGTGATGGGAGAACCTCCAAGGAGAGATGTCTTGAAGGCAGGAGGAGATGCGAGCCTGGAGAGAGGGAGAGAGATCGAGGAGGAGATGTAGATTTGGATACCATCTGCATAGAGATGGTAGTTGAAGCACGGGAGCGAATGAGTTCTCCAAGGGAGTGAGTGTAGATGGAGAAGAGAAGGGGACCCAGAACTGAACCCTGAGGGACCTCCACAGTTAGAGGGTGGGAGGCAGAGGAGGAGCCTCCGAAGGAGACTGAGAATGAACGGCCAGAGAGATAAGAGGAGAACCAGGAGAGGACAGAGTCGGTGAAGCTGAGGTCGGATCACGTATCCAGAAGGGGGTGGTCCGCAGTGTCCAAGGCAGCTGAGTGGTGGAGGAAGACTAGAATACAGTAGGAGCCATTGGATTTGGTGAGAAGGAGATCATTGGTGACCTTTGAGAGGGAGGTTTCAGTGGAGTGAAGGGGACAGAAGCCAGATTGGAAGAGGTCCAGGAGAGAATTGGAGGAGAGGAATTTGAGACAGCGCGTGTAGACATCTCACTTGGGGAGTTGGGGGAGGAAAGGTAGGAGGGAGATGGGCTGATAACTGGAGGGAGCTGTGGGGTCAAGGGAGGGTTATTTTTAGGAGGGGGGAGACATGGGCATGTTTGAAGGCAGTGGGGAAGAAGCCATTGGAGAGTGAACAATCGAAGATGGCTGTTGGGGGGGAAAGAATTAAAGGGTGCGAGTTTTTATAAGGTGCAAAGGAATGGGGTCGGATGGGCACGTGGAGGGGATGGCATTTGAGAGAAGGCAGATCGCCTCTGGAGATACTGCTGAGAAGGATGGAATCAGGATCCGACTTGATTAGCTTGTATTTACCCCAGCACTTAGAACAGTGCTTGACACACGATAAGTGCTTAACAAATACCATTTAATAAAAGGAGCTTCAAATCTACGGGGGTTGGAGGGGGAGACAGACATTGTGATAAATTACAGATAGGGGAAGTTAAAAAAAAAGACTCTGGTGCTCAGAAACCTACTAGGAATCTCCTCAGCCATCTCAAATTATCTTCCCCCTCTTACTCAGATCGGCGTGAAATGTTGTAAAGAGGGAGAGAGCAAGGGGCCTCTGGAACAACCCAGTGACTAGGGTGGCTGCTTCAGTTAGAAAAGGTTGCATTTTGGAAGGGAATTTTGACGGGTAGAGAGAGGACCTGTGGAAGGCTTGAGAAGGAAGATAATAATAATGGTATCTGTTAAGCGTTTACTACGTGCCAAGCACTGTTCTAAGCGCTGGGGTAGATACAAGGTCATCAGGTTGTCCCATGTAGGGCTCACAATCTTCATCCCCATTTTACAGATGAGGAAACTGAGGCCCAGAAAAGTGAAGTGACTTGCCCACAGTCACCCAGCAGACAAGTGGCGGAGCCAGCATTAGAACCCATGTCCTCTGACTCCCAAGCCCAGGCTCTTTCCACTAAACTAGGCTGCTTCTCCTAAGATAAGGATGGGCTAGCACTCGTGTTGGATTGGGTTATAGGGTCAAGAGACATATATGCCCACCCTTTGCTAGGGAAGACAGAAAAGAGGCAAAGAACTTCCTATATCCTGTTAGCCATGGATGAAAAAATTTATGGTGGGGCCTGGTGGCTGGTTAGACTTCCTATCTTCCTTTCAGCTTGGGAGGCAGTGTGGGTCTAGTAGCAAGAGCATGGAACCGGGGACCAGGAGCCCCTAATTCCAGTCCCAGCTTTGCCATTTCCCTGCTGTGTGACATTGGACAAGACACTTAACCTCTCTGTGCCTCCGTTTCGTCATCTTAGACTGGGAGACCTGTGTGGTACTGCTAAAACCCAGCCCTCACGTTTCACCCCTGCAGTGCTAACCTTCTCACTTTACCTCGATCTGATGCTATTGATGCCTGTCTACTTGCTTAGTTTTGCTGTCTGTCTCTCCCCTTCTAGACTGTGAGCCCGTCGTTGGCTAGGGATTGTCTCTATCTGTTGCCGAATTGTACTTTCCAAGCGCTTAGTACAGTGCTCTGCACACAGTAAGCGCTCAATAAATTTGACTGAATGAATGAGTGAATGAATGAATCCATTTGGATGCCAACCTCTCGCCTACATCCTGCCTCTGGTCTGGAATGCCTTCCCTCCTCATGTACGACAATTATTTTCCCTCGCTTCAAAGCCTTATTGAAAGCCCATCTCCTCCAAGAGGCCTTCCCTGACTAAGCCCTCCTTTCCTCATCTCCCACTCCCTTCTGTGTCATCCCCCCTCCCAGCCCCGGGGCACTAACGGGCATATCTGCAATTTATTTATGTTAATTTCTGTCTCCCCTTACTAGACTGTGAGCTCCTTGTGAGCAGGGAATGTGTTTGTTTATCGCTGTAGTATACTCTCCACAGCACTTAGTACAGTGCTCTGCACACAGTAAGCACTCAATAAATACAATTGACTGACTCCTTGCTCTCCTCATGCCCTCCCCGGCCCTTTTCTTAACATGTCACCAGCGGGCTAGCGGAGGACAGACTCACCGCCAAACCAGAGCTCCCAGTTTAGATCATCGGAACCACATGGCTCCACCTCTGCTGTTAGCCTTTCCGGAATCACCCCCTTCCAATCAGACTGGATGGACATTCTCCCAGGGATTCCGGGGCCTTCGAACCACACTGATGTGTCTTTAGCTCCAACGTCCTCCTCCCCCTGATCCCTTCCCCTCTTCGGGGATTCCAGGTCCTACCGTCACTGAGCTGAGGAAACCTCAGCCTTGTGGGGCTCTATCCCGATGTGGAGTCCTCTCCATAGGGATCTTTCCTGGGCCAGCTATCTCCAAGTCCCCTGACTTGGTTCTTTTTTCCTTTTTTTTTACCGTATTTATTAGGTGCTTACTGTGTGGCAGGCACTGTTCTAAGCACTGTGGTAGATACAAGGTAATCGGGTGGGACAGAATCCCTGTCCCACATGGGGCTCACAGTCTTAATCCCCATTTTACAGATGAGATAACTGAGGCCCAGAGAAGTGAAGCGACTTGCCCGAAGTCACACAGCAGACAGGTGGTGGAACTGGGATTAGAACCCAGGTCCTTCTGACTCCCAGGCCCAGGCTCTATCCACTAGACCTAGTAAGGAAGACATAGACCCCAGATCCTTCTGTCCACCCTTCCCACCCCCACCCCCCAGCCTCCTGAGTTTAGCAGGTGACAAATTTAACCAACCACATTGCTGAAATCTGATCACTGGGTCTATTTTCTCCCTCAGGCTGAGGGAACGTGATGTTGCTCTGCTTCTTGCTCGTTAGTTGGCTGAGATCTGATTCAAACTCTGGCCCCCAGATTCCCCCTCCCATTCTGATGAGCCAAGCTATCCACTGAGAACGGGCAGGAGGCCCACAGATGAGGCTCACCCTCTCACCCAGGATCCCTTCTGTTCTCCCTGGGGAGCCAGAGAGAAGGGAGGAGTCTGGCGTGATCCAGCCCTGGGGCCCAGGATGCGCCAACTAAGTAAAGGGTCAGATAGCAAGGGATGCTATTTTCTCTTCCCCCTGCCCATCCTAAACTCCTGACCCAGGATCCAGAATGCTTTCTCATGCCAATGTTTGCAGTGTCCTCGTTGATTTTTTTTCTTTTCACGTCATTACGATTTTGGCACTGAAATAGGGAAGGAATAATAATAATGTCGGTATTTGTTAAGCGCTTACTATGTGCCGAGCACTGGTCTAAGCGCTGGGGGAGATACAGGGTAATCAGGTTGCCCCACGTGAGGCTCACAGTCTTCATCCCCATTTTCCAGGTGAGGGAACCGAGGCCCAAAGAAGTGACTTGCCCACGGCCACACAGCTGCCGAGTGGCAGATCCAGGATTCGAATCCATGACCTCTGACTCCCAAGCCCGGGCTCTTTCCACTGAACCACGCTGCTTCTCTATTTCATGCAGTTAGAACGTAATCTCCCTGTGGGCAGGGAACGTGTCACTTGCTTGTTTATGACTTCCCAAGCACGGTGCTTTGTGTCACCTCAATTAATGCTACTTCTACGTCTGCTGAAAGTAAGGTAGCCATCCATCAGTCAATCATTCCATCAGCCAATAATAATTATGGTACTTGGTGAGCACTTAGTATGTGCCAGGAATGACCGAGAGCTCCTGAACCACTTGCCTGGAGCACTTCTCCATCCTAGCTTTTTTCATAATTGCCATAGCACAGGGTAGAGACCCCTAGGTTCATTCATTCAATAGTATTTATTGAGCGCTTACTATGTGCAGAGCACTGTACTAAGCGCTTGGAAAGTACAAATCGGTAACAGATAGAGACAGTC
This sequence comes from Ornithorhynchus anatinus, assembly GCF_004115215.2. Taxonomy (NCBI): domain Eukaryota; kingdom Metazoa; phylum Chordata; class Mammalia; order Monotremata; family Ornithorhynchidae; genus Ornithorhynchus; species Ornithorhynchus anatinus. Next base: position 114,468,691 of record NC_041749.1, on the reverse strand, counting down.
CCTGCCCTCTGACGGGTTTACAGTCTAATCGGGGGAGATTGGGTATGTGGAATAGGGTCTAAATATCTCTCTCCTCTCCCTCGGCTGCGGAGAATCCTTCTCCCCCGCTGACAGATGACCTCCCCTGTTGTCTGGGGGGAGATGGGGCCTAGTACAGGAGGTTGAGAACTGGGGTGGGTTATGGGAGAGGCCTCTATCTCATCCAATAATTGAGCAGTGTTACCAGGACCACGTATCCCCGAAATTCTTGCAGAAGTGACTCAGAGCCCTGCATTTCCACCGTCATAAAAAGAATTGCGGTATTTAAGTGCTTACTATGGGCCAGGCACTGTACTAAGCGAGGGGGTGGATACAAGAAAGCGCTCTATCCTCTACGCCATGTTGCTTCCCATCACCCAGTGCAAATGTTGAGAAGCAGCACGGCGTCGTGGATGGAGCACGGGCCTGGGAGACAGGAGGTCAGGGGTTCTAATCCCAGATCTGCCGCTTGTCTATGTGACCGTGGGCAAGTCACTTCGCCTCTCTGAGCCTCAGTTACCTCATCTGTAAAAAATGGGGATTAAGAGTGTGAGCCCAATATGGGACAGGGGCTGCATCCAAATCAATTTGCTTGTATCCACCCCAGCGCTTAGTACAGTGCCTGGCACAAAGTAAGTGCTTAACAAATACCATCATCATTATTATTATTATTATTATTATGGAGTGACTTGAGTCCTGCTTCTAAGAACCTGGAGAAGATGTATTCTGGAATCCTCTCAGGGATCTGGTTTGGTCCTGGAGCCAGCAGGGCCCCCTCAGGCCTGCAGAACCAAGGTCCAAGTCAACTCGCTAGGTGGGGAGGTGATTTTCCCAAGTTTTCAGACCTGGAAATCAGGGCCCCTGGAGAAGATTCAGCCAGGCTCACATGAGAGATCAATGTCTGAGGTGGACCTTTCATGCCGGAACTTGATACTTGATTCCCCGATGAAGAAAAATTCCTGAGGATGACCTGAGAACATCTCCGCTCTGTTCTGAGTACCAAAAGGTTTGGGTGAATGTGTTGGGTTTGGGAGCACCCTCCTGTCGGTGTAAGAGTGTGAATGTGTAGCATGTTCTAAGTGTTGAAAAGATTGCGTGAACTGGGTCTTGACTCCACGGACACATCTCTCCCAGACACGCCCCGCTCTCCACCTGCAACTGTTCTGCTAGCGTGTCCATAGAGTTTTCTCGGTAAAAATACGAAAGTGGTTTACCGTTGCCTTCTTCCACACGGTAAACTTGACTCTCCGCCCTCGACTCTCTCCCGCGTGCTGCTGCCCAGGACGGGTGAGTTTGGACTTGCAGCCGATTGCCTTCCACTCGCTAGCCACTGGCCAAGCTAGGAATGGACTGGACAGGCCTCTGCTTGACTCTCCCTCCCATAACCAAAACTGGTTAAGGACTGGAAACTCTCCAGGTGCCATCCTGAGAGGGGTCAGATTGGGTACAGCACCACATTTGTGTATGAGTAGAGTGGGTTGTGTTTAAATGAACTGCTTGACTCCACCCAGTCAATTGCAAGGCATCTGCAACTGAGGCATTGATGATGATGATATTTGTTAAGCGCTTAGTATGTGCCGAGTACTGTTCTAAGCGCTGGGGGGGTGTTACGAGGTCATTAGGTTGTCCCACTTGGGGCTCACATCTTAATGCTCATTTTACAGATGAGGGAACTGAGGCACAGAGAAGTTAAGTGACTTGCCCAAAGTCACATAGCTGATAAGTGGTGGAGCCAGGATTAGAACCCATGACCTCTGACTCTCAATAATAATAATAATGTTGGTATCTGTTAAGGGCTTACTATGTGCCCAGCACTGTTCTAAGCGCTGGGGTAGATACAAGGTCATCAGGTTGTCCCACGTGGGCCTCACAGTCTTAATGCCCATTTTACAGATGAGGGAACTGAGGCATAGAGAAGTAAGTGACTTGCCCAAAGTCACACAGCCGACAGGTGGAGGAGCCAGGATCAGAACCCATGACCTCTGACTCCCAAGCCCGCGCCCTTTCCATTGAGCCACGCTGACCATCTTTCCTTTGGGGCCTTGTTGGGACTAGAAAGAAAAGTAGGGGCTGGAGCTATCAGTTTCGAAAATCGAAGGAAATTCAGTCTTTGAGATGTATGAGAGAAGGGCCCTCCATCAAGCAAAGGGTCTCTCTCAATCAAATGGTTGCCTCCCACAATCAAATAGTAAAGTGTGAAACCACAAAGCAAGTGATTGGGTGAGAATTTGCAATTGCCCTCCCAGGCTAGAAATACCTGTAGGGGTGGTGATTTAAGTGACATTTCTGAAATTCGAATGTATTAGATTTATTAAATTGGCAAAAGAGGTATAGAAGATAAATTGCAGTATTTGTTAAGCGCTTACTATGTGCAAAGCACTCTTCTAAGTGCTAGGGGATACAAGGTGATCAGGTTGTCCCACGTGGGGCTCACAGTTTTAATCCCCATTTGGCAGATGAGGTAACTGAGGCACAGAGAAGTTAAGTGACTTGCCCAAGGTCACACAGCTGACTAGCAGCGGAGCGGGACAAGTCTATTCACTCTACCCTGTGAGCTCACTGTGGGCAGGGAATGTCACTGTTTATTGTTGTATTGTACTTTCCCAAGCGCTTAGTACGGTGCTCTGCACTCAGTAAGCGCTCAATAAATACGATCGAATGAATGAGTGAATGAGTGGTCCAAGTGTCACCTTTTATATCTGGCCCGTGTAAGCGTGATGGTTTGAACAAGGAAACTTGTCTTGATATGTCCACTATGAAACCCACTAAATGTGTGGTGGAAAAAAATGTAAGGAAATGTGTTCTGTTTTTGGATAATTCTGGATCAATTAGAATATTGAAATTTGGTAAGGAAATGTTATTTGCAGTAAAGACGGTACTAAGATTGTAAGGGAAAACTTGGAATGATAATTGAATCTGGAGTTTTCCTCTTCTTAAACGGCTCTTAAGAAGTCACTAAAATGGGACTAGGCTGAGAAACTTATCACACTCCCCCCTTCAAAGCCCTACCGAAGGCTAACCTCCTCCAGGAGGCCTTCCCAGACTAAGCCCCCCTTTTCCTCTGCTCCCCCTCCCCTTTGCCCCGACTCACTCCCTTTGCTCTACCCCCCTCCCCGCCCCACAGCACTTGTGTATATATGGACATCTTTATATTTCTATTTATATTAATATGTATATAGCTCTAATTTATTTATGTTGATGGCATTGATGCCTGTTTACCTGTTTTGATGTCTGTCTCTCCCCTTCTAGACTGTGAGCCCGTTGTGGGCAGGGATTGTCTCTATTTGTTACTGAATTGTACTTTCGAAGCACTTAGTACAGTGCTCTGCACACAGTAAGCGCACAATAAATACGAATGAGTGACACTGTCGACCATCCCCTTCTCCTCCACACCTTATCTGACCTTGGCTTCATGGACTCCGTCCTCTCCCGGTTCTCCTCTCATCTTTCTGGCCGTTCATTCTCGGTCTCCTTTGCGGGCTCCTCCTCCCTCTCCCATCCTCTAACTGTAGGGGTTCCTCAAGGGTCAGTTCTTGGCCCTCTCCTGTTCTCCATCTACACTCACTCCCTCGGGGAACTCATTCGCTCCCACGGCTTCAACTATCATCTCTATGCAGATGACACCCAGATCTACATCTCCGCCCCTGTCCTCTCCCCCTCCCTTCAGGCTCGTCTCTCCTCCTGCCTCCGGGACGTCTCCACCTGGATGTCGGCCCGCCACCTAAAACTCAACATGACCAAAACTGAGCTCCTTATCTTCCCTCCCTAGCCCTGTCCTCTTCCTGACTTCCCCGTCACTGTGGACAGTACGACCATCTTTCCCGTCTCTCAAGCCCGCAACCTCGGTGTCATCCTTGACTCCTCTCTCTCATTCACCGCACACATCCGATCCATCACCGGGGCCGGCCAATCTCACCTTGATAATATCGCCAAGATCCGCCCTTTCCTCTCCACCCAAACGGCTATCGTAATGGTACGGGCTCTCATAATATCCCGGCTGGATTATCGTGTCAGCCTTCTCTCTGATCTCCCTTCCTCCCGTCTCTCCCCGCTCCAGTCTATTCTTCATTCCGCTACCCGGATCATCTTCCTGCAGAAACCCTCTGGGCATGTCACTCCCCTCCTTAAAAACCTCCAGTGGTTGCCCATCGACTTCCGCACGAAACAAAAACTTCTCACTCTGGGCTTCAAGGCTCTCCATCCCCTTGCCCCCTCCTACCTCACCTCCCTCCTCTCCTTCTACTGCCCACCCTGCACGCTCCGCTCTTGTGCCGCTCACCTCCTCACTGTCCCCCGTTCTCGCCTGTCCTGCTGTCGACCCCTGGGCCACGTCCTCCCGCTGTCCTGGAATGCCCTCCCTCCTCACCTCCACCAAACTCTCTTCCCCTCTTCAAAGCCCTACTGAGAGCTCACCTCCTCCAAGAGGCCTTCCCAAACTGAGCTTCCCCTTTTCCCTCTGCTCCCTCCCCCCTCACCTCCCCTCAGCTAAGCTCTTTCCCTCTGCTCCTCCCCCTCTCCCTTCCCCTCAGCACTGTGCTCATTTGTATATATTTTTATTACTCTATTTATTTTGTTAGTGAGGTGTCCAGCCCCTTGCTTCTATTTATCGTGATTATGTTGTCTTGTTTTCATCCATCTGTCTCCCCCGATTAGACTGTAAGTCCATCATTGGGGCAGGGATTGTCTCTGTTGCCGAATTGTACATTCCAAGCACTTAGTACAGTGCTCTGCACATAGTAACCGCTCAATAAATACTATTGAATGAATGAATGAAACAAATGAATGAATCAATCTTAAGGAGTCCGATGAGGGGGCAGCTACACACACGGGAGAGATTTAATTGCTGAAATATTACAAATCAAGTGTTTTAAAATGGGGTTTACCCGTTCATCTTCTTCACTGGCGACATGAATCTTTTGGTGCAAATGGTCTTTAATATAAAATTTCTTTATGTTAAGGGTTAAAACAATGCAAGCCTGCAGGTTGTCTCTACTAGAGCCTGGCTAAGGGGCTAGAAGCAGATGAATCTCTGTGTCACACCCACGTGTAAAAGAAAAGGCCTGGATGTTTCCCCAGTTTCCTTTTAAGGTACTGGGGAAGGTTTAGGCATAATAGTCCAAGGATTTGGAAAGCAACAGAAGGATAATCATTGGAAATAATTGTTATATTGTTAAGAATCATGAAGAATAATCGCATGGCATAGTGGATGGAGCACGGGCCTGGGAGACGGTCAGGGGTTCTTATCCCAGCTCTGCCACTTATCTCGGGCAAGTCACTTCACTTCTCTGTGCCTCAGTTACCTCATCTGTAAAACGGGGATTGAGACGGTAAGCCTCAATGGGGGAGGGGGGCTGTGTCCAACTCGATTTGCTTGTATCCACTCCAGCGCCTAGTTCAGTGCCTGGCACATAGTAAGCTCTTAAATACCACAATTATTAAATACCAACAAGACGACACGTCCTCTCCCCTAGATGGTCCGGAAATAACCCAGTCAAAATTGGGGTTGCAGTGGGAGTCAGTTTGGGGAGAAGGGACGAGGTCAGAAATCGGGAAGGAACCCAGGATACCCACAAGGCTCCAACCTCTTAAGAGCATAAATTCAAGTTGCATAGAAAAATATCCCTCCAATCCAAGTCTTTTTCTTCTGCAAGGGAATCAGTGTGTCTCCCCTGTGGTGGCGAGCCCGTCATCGGGCAGGGATTGTCTCTGTTGCCGAATTGTACATTCCAAATGCTTAGAACAGTGCTCTGCACATAGTAAGCGCTCAATAAATACTATTGAATGAATGAATGCCAACTATAAGATGAGATTCAGAACAGGACATTGGACATCTCACGGAAAGACAGGGAGAGAGACAGGGGCAGGCCTCACCTGGTTCCTCTCAAAATGCAAGGTCAAGGTCGGAAGAAACGTCTGGGTGTGCTAGAACACTGACACACTTCAATCCACAATTTATTTATTTTTTCAAAGGTGAGAATGAGGGTTACGCCTTCGGGGGAACACAATGGGAAAGAATTCTTGCCAATGGGTTACAGAGCCAGGGACCAACTTTACAAAGGAGTTGACCTGTCAAGGGGTACAAATTGACTGAGAGGAGGAAAGGAGAAGGGGGAGGGAAGGAAATATCAGGCGGATACATTTCTACTACTATTTAAGACTTCAAGGTGAAGGCTGTTACTGTTGAGCCTTAAAGAAGGCCTCATCATGGGGAAAGGGTCAACTGCACTGTGACTAGAATTTTCCAGTGGAGTCTCCCGCAGGATTTTCCCAACTATTCGACTCCCACGTTTCCACGCGCAGACCTGGAGAGAATAGATTTTAAACTGCAAAGACCCTTCCCGCTGAGGCATTTATTTCCACGCACGACCCTTGTTCATCTAAGCCACACGGACTAGGTAGAGCTACGGCACTCAAGAGGGGAAGGAAGAGACCAGCTACGGAGAATCCTAAGCAGACGAGACAGAACCACTCAGAGCGTTCGGGATACTGGCGGGGCAACCCAAGGGGATGGGGTCGAGGCCGCTCAGACCCCCTCATTCTTGGCGGAGGTGGATTTGAGATAGAGGGGCTGGGTCTGCGTCGGGTCAGGCGGATGGCGGCGTCCCCTGCTCCTCCTCCTCCCCGGGGTCCTGGAAAGCCCAGAGCCGCAGTTCCAGATGAACCGCTCCTGTTTGTTCTCCCGTTGGGGGGGGGGGAGGAGGGGGGCAGGTTAGCTGGTTGCCGGGGTAACGGATCACTGAGCCAGGCTTCCCTTCTGGCCCGTCCAGAGCTCCTGCAGCTCAACCTGGCAACCTAGATCCCGGAGAGCAGCTTTGCCCACGTCATCACAGTCCCGGTGGGTGGCCCGGGCTCTGGCAATGAGCACCTCCGCCCCCATGTCCAGAATGGGCCGGGAAAAGCCCTGGGTTCGGGCGACGAGGTTGCGGATCAACATGCAGGCTTGTTTCTGGGGGAAGAGAGGAAATCAATCAGTCGACCGAGCGATCGTATTTGCTGGGTGCTTACGGTGTGCGGGGCGCCGTGCTAAGTGCTTTGGGAGGGTAGAGAAGCAGCACAGCGTAGTGGACAGGGCAGGGGCCTGGGAATCACAAGGTCGTGGGTGCTAATCCCGGCTCCCCCACCTGTCTGCTGGGTGACCTTGAGCAAGTCACTTCACTTCTCTGGGCCTCAGTTACCTCATCTGGAAAATGGGGAATGAGACTGGGAGCCCCCTGTGGGACGGGGACTCTGTCTAACCCGATTTGCTTCTCTCCACCCTAGCGCTTAGTACCAGCGTCTGCTACAAAGTAGGTGCTCAACAAATGCCACAATCATTATTATTATTACAACAGAATTAGTAGACGCCTTCCCTGCTCAAAAGGAGCTTCCGGTCTAGAGAAGCGGCGAGGCAAAGTGGAAAGAGCCCGGGCTTGGGAGTCAGAGGTCATGGGTTCGAATCCCAGATCCACCACTTGTCAGCTGTGTGACTGTGGGCAAGTCACTTAACTTTTCTGTGCCTCAGTGACCTCATCTGTCAAATGGGGATGGAGACTGTGAGCCTCACGTGGGACAACCTGATGACCCTGTATCTCCCCCAGCTCTTAGAACGGTGCTCCGCACATAGTAAGCGCTTAACAAATACCAACTTAATAATAATGATAATAATAATAATAATAAATGTCACTTCTAGTTGGGAGGAGCAAAGCAGGCTTTACTAGGAAGAAAGGAATTATATGGGCCTGGATACTCTATGGCCCTTTCCCAGTTTATCATCAAGGGTAGTTTCTGAATGCTTACTCAGGGCAGGGCACTGAATAGGATGGCTGTGTCTAATTTCCCCCTGGGAATTCTCTCCCAGTGCTTTAAATACAATGCTCTGCACACACTAAGTGCTTAATAAATACTATTATTACTTCTACCTGTTCTCCCTCCCCTATAATAATTATTATTATAATAATTGTACTTGTTAAGTGCTTAGAGAAGCAGCGTGGCTCCGTGGAAAGAGCACGGGCTTTGGAGTCAGGGCTCATGAGTTCGAATCCCAGCTCTGCCACTTGTCGGCTGTGTGACTGTGGGCAAGTCACTTAACTTCTCTGTGCCTCAGTTCCCTCATCTGTAAAATGGGGATTAAGACTGTGAGCCCCACGTGGGACAACCTGATTCCCCTATGTCTACCCCAGCGCTTAGAACAGTGCTCGGCACATAGTAAGCGCTTAACAAATACCAACATTTTTTTTTTTTTTACTATGTGCCAACCACTGTTCTAAGCCCTGGGGTAGATACAAGGTGATCAGGTTGTCCCACGCGGGGCTCCCAGTCTTCATCCCCATTTTACAGAGGAGGGAACTGAGGTACAGAGAAGCTAAGTGACTTGTCCATGGTCACACAGCAGACAAGTGGCAGAGCCGGGATTAGAACCCACATCCTGTGACTCCCAAGCGCGGGCTCTTTCCCCTAAGCAATGCTGCTCCCGTTAGATTGGAAGCCCCAAGTGGGACAGGAGCTGTGACTCATCTGATTGCACTGTAGCTACCCCAGCACTTAGCCCACAGTAAGCACTTCACAAATGCCAGAGTGACGATGATGATGATTACTGTTAGGTGGCAGAGCAGTCTAATGGAAAGACCGTGGAGTGGGGAGTCAGGAGACCTGGGTTCTAATCTCGGCTCTGCCCCTGGCTTGCTCTGTGACCTCGGGGAAGTCACATAACCTCTCTGAGTCTTAGTGTCCTCATCTGTAAAATGGGGATGACAGGACTCGTTAATCGTGAGGCCCTAAATGGGACAAAGTCTGTGTCCTCAGCCTGATTATAATAATAATAATAATGTTGGTATTTGTTAAGCGCTTACTACGTGCAGAGCGCTGTTCTAAGCGCTGGAGTAGATACGGGGTAATCAGGTTGTCCCACGTGAGGCTCACACTTAATCCCCATTTTCCAGATGAGGTAACTGAGGCACAGAAAAGTGAAGTGACTTGCCCACAGTCACCCAGCTGCCAAGTGGCAGAGCCGGGAGTCCAACCCATGACCTCTGACTCTGAAGCCCACGCTCTTTCCGCTGAGCCACGCTGCTTATCTAATGCAGCTTTCGGCACTTAGTAAATACCAGTAAAAACAAGGCGCTGAGAGGAATTAAACAGGAAGAACACTAGCAAGTTCTGGAGGAGGGGGGATCGGCGGAAGCTGAGGGGGCAGAGGAGGAGCATGGCCTAGTGGATAGAGCATGGGCCTGGCAGTCAGAGGTCCATGGGTTCTAATCCCAGCTCCACCACGTCTGCTATGTGAGTTTGGGCAAGTCGCTTCACTTCTCTGGGCCTCAGTTATCTCATCTGGAAAATGGGGATTGAGACTGTGAGCCCCACATGGGACGAGGACTGTGTCCAACCTAATTTGTTTGTATCCTCCCTAGTGCTTAGTACAGTGCTCGACATATAGTAAGCGCTTATCACATACCATAATAATGATCATTATTATTATTATGAGCCTATCGTTGAGTAGCAGGTGCACGGCTTCCTCTGCAGAGACCTCGGTAAACACTCCGGCACGAATGAAGAGTCAGTATCTAGGAGGACATCCAGCATCCCTCCCTATCCCTCCTCCTGAAGCCTGGGCTTGCTCTCTCATTCCTCCTCTTGCCCCTCTACGCTAGCTTGCTCATTATCTCCCCTGGTTTACAATCCAAGGTGGGAAGGCAAGCAAACTGGAACAGGCATCCCAATTAGCCAACAGAACAAGTGCCAGGGGCCTATCTGGAAAAATGTGAATAACGGTGAGGTGGATGCAAGATGAGCAGAGAGATACATAAATACTGGGAAATGCGATGCAGATGGCATGACCGGGTAGTGGAGGGATTAATCTGTAACAACGCTTTCTTGGAGGAAGTGTTGGTAGTGGAGCTTCGAAGGGATGTGTTTAGACCAAGTAGGGGAGGGGGAGGCATCTGGGGAAGGAGTGACGGGTGTAATGGCTTGGGGGTGGGTGAGCAGGTTGGCTTGTGGGGAGCAGAAAGAATAAGCCTGGGGGGCGACGGGGGGAAGGGAGGAAAGTGGGCTGGGCCGCTGAGAAGAGGGGAGCCAGCAAGAAGCCAACCGTCATGTGTCTTCTCGAGAAGCAGTGTGGCTCCGTGGACAGGGCCCGGGCCTGGGCGTCCGAAAGACCAGCGTTCTAATCCCGGCTCCGCCACCTATCTGCTGTGTGACCTTGGGCAAGCCACTTCACTTCTCTATGCCTCAGTTACCTCATCTGTAAAATGGGGATTAAGACTGTGAGCCCCACGTGGGACGGAGACTGTGTCCAACCCAATTACCTTCTATCTACCCGAGAGCTTAGTACGGTGTCTGGCACGCAGTAAGCGCTTAACAAATACCACAATTATTATTAGCTTTTGCTTTGCAAGCAGCAAGGGGGAACCACTGTAGGCTTTGGAGGACGAGAGTGGCACCGTCAGATTTCCATTTGAGAAAAATGACTCTTACACCTATAAGTCAAACCAGGCTTGACTGGAATGTAGAGAGGCATCTGGTCAGGCAAATACCAACAAACCACACCTTCTCCTATTGTGGGCGAGCCAGGAGGCCGGCAAAGCGGCTGTTTTAACGGTCCAGAGAATAAAATCTCCCAGGGGCTGCCCAAACCTAACAACTCGTGAGAAGCAGCATGGCGTAGTGGCTTGAGTGCAGGCTTGGGAGTCAGAAGGCCATGGGTTCTAATCCCAGCTCTGCCACTTGTCTCCTGTGTGACCTTGAGCAGGTCACTTCACTTCCTTGGGCCTCAGTTACCTCATCTGTAAGACAGGGATTGAGACCGTGAGCCCCACGTGGGACAGGGACTGTGTCCAACCTGATTTACCTGTGTCCACCCCAGCACTTACTATGTGTCTGGCATAATTATTAATTATAATAAATTATTAATTATAATAAAACACCATAATTATTATTATTATCACTCCCTGAGAAACCCGCTGTGCCTGCTCCGTGCTAGACAGAGTGGAAATGATTGAAGTGACGGCGGTGTATAGTCCCAACTTTCAGAACGCTGGGAGGCTGTGCAGGGTGGCTATGAGTGTTATACTGTACTCTCCCAAGCGCTTAGTACAGTGCTCTGCACACGGTAAGCACTCAATAAATACGACTGACTGACTGTTGTGCTCCGAATGGCCCGACCTGAGCGGTTAAGACCCTGAAACTCTGCTCTTGAACCGCCACGTTCTGTTGCTCTCAATTTTGGGTTTGGTTTTTTTTACGTTTTGTTGTTTTTGCTATTTCAATCCTTGCCTCCCGGATCTCTCTTGGCCCATCTTCTGAGACTGTGAGCCCTTCAGGAGCCAGGGGCCATGGCTAATGCTCATCTGTGAATCTCTCCCGGTGTTTAATAGGTACTTGATACATACTATTGAAGGAATGAACAAATGAATGACTGAAAAGAATTCCTTAGGCTTCCCTGGGATCTAAGGAGGAGACGATATTATTGCTGACTGCTACATGTCTGGGCTAATCCCGCTCCCATTCTCTAAGGATCAAGGCTCTCAGGCCTTCTGTTCTATCCCTGGGCACAATGTCCAACGTCAGGAATAAGGATTCGAGGCACGGAGTACCATCAGCCCAGGACAGAAGTGCTGCCTCCAAAGCCATCCCCACTGATCCAATCTGACACAAGACAGGAGTCAGAAGGACCCGAGTTTTAATCCTGGCTTCGCCACTTGTCTGCTGTGTGACCTTGGGCAAGTCACTTCATTTCTCTGCGCCTCAGTTACCTCATCCGCAAAACGGGGGCTGGTACCGGGAGCCCCACAGGGGACACGGACTGTGTCCGACCTATCTCGTATCTCTGCCGATGCTTAGTACGGTTCCTGGAACATAGTAAGTGCCTAACAAACACTGCCCCCCTCCCCTCCTATACACACACACCCAAAGGAGAAAGGCAGAGGCAGCGGTCAGAGCAGAAGCTTAGCAGTGCAGACAGGGACGCGACATGGGGGAGGGGAAAGTGACTGACCACTTACCTGCACGGTGACTTCCTTTGGGTGCAACTTCATGGCTTGCAGCGTCGCCGAGGCCCCTCCACCTTCCACGATCACTCTGCTGTTCTCAGGTTTGCGCAGGGCCAGCATGCACAGGGCCCCGCAGCTTTGCTCGCAAATCTGACGGCGGAGGGACGCGGGGGAGGCGTGTATAGGCCCAGGGGACAAGCAAGGCCACTTTAATTTCAAAACAAGCCCCGGAAGGAAAGATCAATGCCACCACTAGCTTTCAGCCATGGGTGGACAGACCCAACCTACCCTCTCTTTCCAGTCCCAATTTCACACCCCAATTTCTAGCTGAGAGGCTCGGTCTTTTGACTCTGTGAGCAACCCTGAGAAGGAAACGAGTGAGGAAACCAGTGGCTCCAATCATTCCTGGACCGATCACAGGGTCAAAACAATCACTCTGTTAACTCAAGCCCAAGACTGATCCGATAATCCTGTAGGTTCGACTGAACTTTCAAGGAAAAGGACATATCGTGGTCAGATGATAACAATAACATGAATAATCTTTATTAAGCACTGGAAATTCACCCTACCCTCAGCTCCACAGCACCCTGACTTGCTGCCTTTATTCATCCTCCCTCGCAGCCCCAGACACTTATGAATCTATCTGTAATTTCTTTATCTATTTGTATTAATGTCTGTCTCCCCCTCTAGACTGTGAGCTCATTGTGGGCAGGGAATGTGTCTGTTATATTGTACTCTCCCAAGCTCTAAGTACAGCGCTCTGCCCACAGTCAGCGCTCAATAAATACCATTGATCGGTTGATTGATTTACTATATGTCAAAGCCCCGCACCAAAAGCAGGGGTCCATAACCGGTTCATACGCATTCCCCACCTCACATCTGGTTTACAGTCCAAGATGGGCTCTGTATCGCTACGCTTTTTCTCTAGTAGCCTGTCCTTCCTTCCTTACGGTATTTGTTAAGTGCTTACTACGTGCCAGGCACTGTACTGAGCACTGGCGTAGATACAAGTTCATTCACTCACTCATTCAATCGTATTTACTGAGTGCTTACTGAATTCAGAGCACTGTATTAAGCGCTTGGGAGAGTACAATACAACAAAAACAGACACATCCCCTGCCCACAATGAGCTTAAAGTCTAGAGGTGGGGAGACAGACATTAATATAAATACACAAATTACAGATATGTTCATAAGTGAATCAGGTTGGACACAGACCCTGTCCCCCGGGGGGCTCACAGTCAATTCTAGACCGTGAGCCCGTTGTTGGGTAGGGATTGTCTCTATCTGTTGCCGAACTGTACTTCCCAAGCGCTTAATACGGTGCTCCGCACACGGTAAGCGCTCAATAAATACTACCGAATGAATGAATTCCCACTTTACAGCTGAGGTAACTGAGGCACAGAGAAGTGAAGTGACTTGCCCAAAGTCACACGGCAGACAAGCGGCGGAGCCGGGATTAGAGTCCAGGTCCTCCTCCTTCTGTTCATTCGGTCGTATTTATTGAGCGCTGTGTGCAGAGCACTGCAGTAAGCGCTTCGGAAGTACAATTCAGCGCTTTATCCATTCATTCATTCATTCGATTGTATTCATTGAGCGCTTACGGTGGGCAGAGCACTGTGCACATAGTAAGTGCTCAATAAATACTATTGAATGAATGAATACTCAGCGCTTGGGAAGTACAATTCGGGCAACAGATAGCACTAGACCACGCTGATCCCCTAGCCTGCCAGGGACTTCCCACCATGAATGAACGAATGACTCAACCAGGGGTATTTACTGAGTGCTTACTGTGTGCAGAGCACTGCGCTAAACGCTGGGGAAAGGCTGAGCCAGAGGTAATTGCTCTCAGGGCTGTTACCTGGGGACTGGCGAGATGGCGGGTCATGGCCAGAACAATGAGGTGCGTCCCGCCCGCGCTGACGATGGCGTCCTTCACCTCGTCGTTGCCCGCGATGGCCCGGAGGGCACTCAGCACCTGCTTCACCAAGTCCTGCGTTTGGCCAACGGAGCGAAGCAAAGATATCGGCTGGACCCTCGCTGAACCCGGTCCCCAGGGGTTCCCTCTCGCCAGAGTGACTTGGGCTTGGGAGGGGCCGGAGGGCGAAGGAAGGCGGAGGCCAGGGAAGAGGGAGGGTGACGGCCCCGGGGATCGCCGCGCCCTCTGGGTCACTCCAGCTCTACTACCCCGGTTTCCGAAAGAATACGAGGACGGTCGCCCGCCGCCCTACCCTAGCACCGCTTTCGGCTTTTTTGCCTTCCTTCCGGCCTCCATGGACAAGTCACTCTCTACCAACTCCCTCTTCCCAGTGAAGAAAATGTGAGACTCAATTCCCCAATCTCCCAGGCCCGCCTTCCCTTTTCCACTCCCCGCCCCCCGCCACCTCCCTTGGGGCCGACAGGTCCATTTAACCAACTGGATCTGAGTTTTAATTTTCACCATTCGGCTCGGTCCTGGGGCCAGGAGAAAGGGGTGGGGTGAAAGGTTCTAATACCCGCAGGGACACAAGAGATGAAAACGGCAGCACATAATAATGGTGGTATTTGTTAAGCATTTACTATGTGCAAAGCACTGTTCTAAGCGCTGGGGGATACAAGGTGATCAGGTTGTCCCACGTGGGGCTCACAGTTTTAACCCCCCTTTTACAGATGAGGTAACTGAGGCACAGGGAAGTTAAGTGACTTGCCCAAAGTCACACAGCTGACAAGTAGCAGAGCCGGGATTCGAACCCATGACTTCTGACTCCCAAGCCCGGGCTCTTTCCACTGAGCCATGCTGCTTCCCCATGTACCATGAGTCACTGCCTCCCCAGTGTTTAAATCCTATTTTGTTCATATAACAGCTAACAGTAAAAATAACGACGGTATCTGTTGAGCGCTGACTGTGCGCCAAGCACCGTTCGAAGCGCTGAATAACCGTGGTACCTGTGAGGCGCTTACTATGTGCCAAGTACTATTCTAAGCGCTGGGGTAGCGTGGCTTAGTGGAAAGAGCCCGGGCTTGGGAGTCTGAGGATGTGGGTTCTAATCCCTGCTCCGCCACTTGTCTGCTGTGTGACCATGGGCAATTCATTTAACTTCTCTGTGCCTCAGTTACCTCATCTGTAAAAATGGGGATTAAAAAATGTGAGCCCCACGTGGGACAATCGGATGACCCTGTATCTACCCCAGCGCTTAGAACAGTGCTCTGCACATAGTAAGTGCTTAACAAATACCATCATTATTATTATTATTATTTCAGGGCAATCAGGTTGTCCCAGATGTCCCAGCTCAGCAGGAGCCCAAAGGCTGTAATTCTGAGCCAACTGAGGGGTAAGGGACAGAGTGAACGGGAACAGACCGTGGGGTGGAGAGGGATAAGAAGAACTGACATTGAGTTGGACCACACTTCACAGGAGTCTACGGCGCCCTGACTTGCTCCCTTTATTCGGCCCCCTCCCCCCCCGGCTGCCCAGCCCCCTAGAACTTACGTACAGATCTGTAATCGATTTATTTATATTAATGTCCCCTCCATCTAGACTGTAAGACCGTGGGGTGGAGAGGGATAAGAAGAACTGACAGAGAGTTGGACCACACTTTTCAGGAGTCTACAGTGCCCTGACTTGCTCCCTTTATTCGCCCCCCCAGGCTCCCCGGCCTCCTAGAACTTACGTACAGATCTGTAATCGATTTATTTATATTAATGTCCCCCCCCATCTAGACTGTAAGCTTGTGGTGGGCGGGGAATGTGTCCGTTTACTGCTATACTGTACTCTCCCAAGCGCTCAGTACGGTGTCCTGCACACGGTAAGCGCTCAATAAAGATGACCAAATGAATGACCAAACTGGATCATTTCTGCTATTGGTTCTAGAGGGACTTTCCCATTTCTCCTCTGGGCAGCACACCAGGTGCCGCTGGTGAACATCCAGGTCAGCAGGATGAATTTATCAAGGCCTTCGACAGGTCTTCCGACCCACTGTGAATGGAATCGCCCTACCTGATGGTCGATGCAGTCCGCCAGGAGCGTCAACATGAAACTGAGGCCTCCCAGGTCCACGATCTCCTGACAGAACTCGTTTCGGACAGCCAGGCGCGACAGGGTGCCACAGAGTTCGCTGAGAACCGCGGTGTCACCTGGGAATGCTGCAGGAGGGAAGGAGAGAAGTAGTCTCGGGGATGGTGCGAGAGGTGGAGGGGAAAGCTTCTGGAAGAATCTTAACTTAGGGCCTCACCAGACAGGTTGCCTCCACAGAGAGCCAAGGGGTAATAATAATGATAATAAATAAGAAGTGCTTACTGTGAGCAAGCACTGTATTAAGCACTGGGATAGGTACACGATGATCACGGTGCAGTGGACAGAGCCAGGGCCTGGGAGTCGGAAGGTCACGGGTTCTAATCCTGGCTCTGCCACACATCTGCTGTGTGACCCCGCTCACATCACTTTACTTCTCTGGGTCTCAGTTACCTCATCTGTAAAATGCGGATTGAGACCGTGAGCCCCACGTGGGACAGGGACTGTGTCCAACCCAATTTGCTTGTATCCACCCGATCGCTCAGTCCGGTGCCTGGCACTTAACAAATACCACAAGTATTATTATTAGTTAATAATAATCGAGTCAGGCACAGTCCCTGCCTTCACACAGTCCCCAGATTTGAACCCAGCTCCTCTGACTCCCAGGCCCGGTGTTTTTTCCCACTAGGTCAGAGGGTCCTTCCGGATTAGAATCCAGACGGGCTGGACACCTGGGCCACGAAGATCCGGGGGCCGACGTGAGACTCGGCGCACCAGTGAACCTCCTCCCGTCCACCCAGGGCTACCCCGTCTGAAACGCCTCAACGGCCCAACGGGATCGACCTGAAGAATCGACCCAAATTCAGACCCCACCTTTGGCTGCTTCGATGAGAACCTTCAAGCCGCTGTTCTCCCGCACGATCATCTTGGCGTGATCGTGAGCGTGGCCGAAGGTCACTCGGATATCGTCGTCGAACGTCATGATCCTGAGGGTCGAGCAGGCCTCTCTGATCACCTCCGCTCGGCGGCCGTGCCTCTCGATGGCCCCAGTCAGCAGCGGCAGGACCCCGGCCTTCACCAGGTCCTGCCGGTTCCGCTCGTGCTTCAGACTTACGTGACGGACGCAGCGGAGTCCGACGGAGGTCACTTCGGCATCGTCTACGTTCTCCTTCAACGTGGCCACCAGCAGCTGCAGCCCCTCGGGCTCCAGGAGGTCTGGCTGACCGTCGGTCAGGGCAGACAGGGCACCGAGGGCCTTCGGCAAGAGCCCCCGGCCCTCCGAGGCGGCCAGCTGGCAGGCGGCCAGCACGATGGGGTAAGCGCCTTTCTGGGCAGCCAGGAAACGGGCGGCCGTCTGCTGCTTGCATCGGTCACTGAAGCGGACGAGGTGCTCGGCCAGCTCCAGGGGAGCCGAAGAGTCCACGGATTTCTGGAGTTCGTCAAGTATCTGCAAAACACACACGTGACATTGAGCGGGAGAGAGGCGCTCTTCCGGAACCTGGGTTCTTCCAATCTCTTCCCAGCCCCTTGCGTTCAAAGCAGAGGGAACTTTCCATCTGAGGAAGGGGGGGACTGGAAACCGGTTGGAAAGTATAGCTTGGCGTTACCCCCGGCGAGCTGCTCCGACAGAAGAGGGATGTGAGTGCCTCTCTGGGAACCTGGAAGGAGCAGGCTGCGCCTTAGGCAAGTTACTTAACCTCTGAGTGCCTCAGTTTCCTCAGCTGCAAAATGCGGATTCAATGGTGAAGCAGCGTGGCTCAGTGGACCGAGCACGGTCTTGGGAGTCAGAGGTCACGGGTTCGAATTCCGGCTCTGCCACTTGGCAGCTGTGTGACTGTGGGCAAGTCACTTCACTTCTCTGTGCCTCAGTTCCCTCATCTGTAAAATGGGGATGAAGACTGTGACCCTCACGGGGGACAACCTGATGACCCTGTATCTACCCCAGCGCTTAGAACAGTGCTCTGCACATTGTAAATGTTGGTATTTGTTAAGCGCTTACTATGTGCCGAGCACTGTTCTAAGCGCTGAGCACTGTTCTAAGCGCTGAGCACTGTTCTAAGCGCTTAACAAATACCATCATCATTATTATTATTATTATTAATATCTGCTCGCCCACCCTTCTAGACTGTGGGTCCTGAGAGGAACGGGGACTGTGTCTGACTTGATTACCTTGCACCTACTCAGTGCTCAGCACAATGCTTGGCACAAAGTAAGCAGTTGGTAGCACTGTGGCCTAGAGGAGTCAGAAGATCGTGGGTTCTAATCCCGGTTCTCCCGCCTATCTGCCTGTGTGACCTTGGGCAAGTCACTTCACTTCTCTTTGCCTCATTTCCCTTGTCTGTAAAATGGGGACTGAGACCGTGAGCCCCATACGGGACAGGGACTATGTCCAACCCCATTTGCTTGTATCCACCCCAGCGCTCAGTACAGTGCCTGGCACGTAGTAAGCACTTTACAGATACCACTTATTATTTTTATAATTATCATCATCATCTGAGACTGCCGACCCAGGGAGCTGGGGAAAGAGTACCTGGAGCTATCAATAATTTATTGTAATGTCTATCTCCCCCGCTAAACTGTGAGCTCCTTGTGGGCAGGGAACATATCTCCCAACTCTACTGTATTGGTCTCTCCCAAGTGCTCTGCACACAGTAAGCGCTCGATAATAATAATGATGGCATTTGTTAAGCGCTTACTATGTGCCAGGCACTGTTCTAAGCACTGGGGGGGTGGGGCGATACAAGGTAATCAGGTTGTCCCACATGGAGCTCACAGTCTTAATCCCCATTTTACGGTAACCGAGGCACCGAGAAGTGACTTGTCCGGAGTCACACAGCTGACAAGTGGCGGAGCCGGGATTAGAACCCATGGCCTCTGTCTCCCAAGCCCGTACTTGGTCCACCGAATGAACACCACCAATTAATTGGGATCAGGCAGGGGCTGGGGGATCATCAGGATGCTGAGGGCCCAATTTTCTTCTGGGGATTCTGCAAGAAAGCTACCAGTATCGGCAAGTTCCTGCAAGAGGACTGGGTGGAGGCAAGGGTGTGAATGCCGTGGGGGGTGGGAGTCTTTTGAGAGGTTCAAAGACTAGATTGATTCATTGACTAGAGTCCCCCTCAAGACTGTAAACTCATTGTAGGCAGGGAATGTGTCTATTTACTGTTATGCTGTACTCTCCCGAGTGCTTAATACAGTGCTCTGCATAGAGGAAGTGCTCAATAAATACGACTGACTGATCGACCGACTGACTATGCAGCCACAGCCTCGGGGCCAGGACCCCTGGCTGGGATCCTGAGCATGGCCAAGGGCAACCCGGGGATAAAGTCCTGTGGTGCAGGAGAGAGCTTGACTTGGCCTTCCCTTGGGAGTCAGAGGTTCCGGGTTCTAATCCCGGCTTTGCCACTTCCCTCCTGCGTTACCTTGGGCAACTCACTTAACTTCTCTGTGCTTCAGTTCCCTCATCTGCAAAAATGAGGATCTGATACCTTTTCTCCCTTTCCTGGCTGCGCAGAATACCACCTCTACCACCTCTATCGCCTCTACCACCCCCTCCAGATACTTGTAGCCGTCATCTATCACCCTCCTGGTCCCACCTCCGACTTCTTCAACCACCTAGACCCCTTTCTCACCTTCCTTCTCTCCTCTCTCCCCACTCTGATCCTCAGAGACTTCAACATCCACACGGATGTACCCGGTGACTCCTCTGCTGCCCGCCTGCTATTGCTCCTCGCCTCTGCTGACCTCCTGCTTCACCATACCTCGCCCACTCACCAACTCGGTCATACCCTCGATCTCGTCATCTCCTACCGCTGCACTACCTCCTCCCTCACCAAATCTGAAATCCCTCTCTCGGACCATAACCTTCTCACCTGCCTCATCTCACACACTCCCTCCCCCCACAAATCTTTGCTACTCCCCCACAGAGACCTCCACTCTCTTGATCCCATCCATCTCTCCAAAAGCATCTCTTCCCACCTTGCCCCCCGTCCTCTCTTCCCACTCTCGATGATCAGGTCACCGCGCTCAACTCCACCCTCTCTACTCATCTCAACTCTCTCGCCCTCCCTTCCCTCTGCTGCTCTCGCTCCACTAACCCACAGCCCTGGGTCACCGCCTCTGTCCGCCTCCTACGCTCCTATGCTCGGGCTGCCGAGCGCTGCTGGCGAAGGTCCAAGCACCAAGCCAACCTTATCCATTGCAAGTTTATCCTTTCCTGCCTTAACTCTGCCCTCTCCTCCACCAGGCAAAACTTCTTCGCCTCCCTCATCGACACCCATGCCCATCACCCCCGCCAATTATTCTGGACCTTTAACTCTCTCCTTAGGCCCCCTGTTCCTCCCCCTCCCCCATTCCTCTCCCCCAGTGATCTGGCCACCTACTTCATCACGAAAATTAACACAATCAGGTCTGAACTCCCCAAAGTCACCCTTCCCCCTCCTGCCTCCCCCCACTCCAACCCTCTCCCCTACTTTCCCATCCTTCCCTACAGTATCATCAGAGGAGATCTCCTCTCTCCTCGCAAGTACCACCCCCTCCACTTGTGCCTCGGACCCAATTCCCGCTCACCTTATAAAAACCATCGCCCCTGCCCTCCTCCCCTCCTTAACTTCTATCTTTAACCGCTCACTCTCCAATGGCTTCTTCCCCTCTGCCCTCAAACATGCCCGCGTCTCCCCCATCCTAAAAAAACCCTCTCTCGACCCCAACTTCCCCTTCCAGTTACCGCCCTATCTCCCCACTACCCTTCTTTTCCAAGATCCTAGAACAAGTCGTCTACACTCGCTGCTTACAATTCCTTAACTCCCATTCTCTCCTGGACCCCCTCTAATCTGGCTTCCGTCCCCTCCACTCTACCGAGACTGCTCTCTCTAAGGTCACCCATGACCTCCTTCTTGCCAAATCCAATGGCTCCTACTCTATATGCCTATCCTGCCGTTGACCCCTGGGCCACGCCCTCCCGCCGTCCTGGAATGCCCTCCCTCCTCACCTCCACCAAACTAATTTTCTTCCCCTCTTCAAAACCCTACTTACAGCTCACCTCCTCCAAGAGGCCTTCCCAGACTGAGCTCCCCTTCTCCCTTTACTCCCTCTACCACCCCCCTTCACCTCTCTGCAGCTAAACTCTCTTTTCCCCCCATTTCCCTCTGCTCCTCTCCCTTCCCATCCCCTCAGCACTGTACCCGTCTGCTCAACTGTATATATTTTCATTACCCTATTTATTTTGTTAATGTGATGTACATCGTCTTGATTCTATTTATTTGCTATTGTTTTAATGAGTTGTTCATCCCCCCGATTCTATTTATTGCTATTGTTCTTGTCTGTCCTTCTCCCCAGATTAGACTGTAAACCCATCAAAGGGCAGGGACTGTCTCTATCTGTTACCGATTTGTACATTCCAAGCGCTTAGTACAGTGCTCTGCACATAGTAAGCGCTCAATAAATACTATTGAATGAATGAATGAATACAACGAAGGATGACTTTAGAGCTCCCTGCAACACGAACAACTGACTTCTACCTGTAAAATATCATGTTTTTGCTCCTGGGCACCATCGGCGGCGGGTTTCCGAACAGCTTTCACGATGTTACTCAGATCAACACCTACGGGAGGACAACGAACAGGAGATGAAAGTGAGAGCACGGTCTCGGATTGAGGATCCTTAGAATCCATCTCAAAGAGTTATTTGTCCAAGCGAGTCCAAACTGATGGGGAGACTGACCAGTGAGTCGCATTCTAGAGTCGCTGACAACATCCCCGGCGCTTAAACCCCACGTTTTCCTGTTACGTTGGAGGACCAGTTCCAAGCTGAGTGCAGTTCAGAGAAGCAGCATGGTGTAGTGGCTAGAGCACGGGCCTGGGGGTCGGAAGGTCATGGGTTCTAATCCCGGCTCTGCCACTAGTCTGCCGTGTGACCCTGAGCAAGTCACTTTGCTTCTCTGGGCCTCACTTTCTCATCTGTAAAATGGGGATTAAGACTGTGAGCCCCATGTGGGACAGGGATTGTGTCCAACCTGATTTGCTTGTATCCACCCCGGTGCTTAGTACAGTTCCTGGCACATAGTAAGTGCTTAACAAACACCACAGTTATTATTATTACTGTTCGGAAAAACTAACTATTCAGTCAGGTTTCAATGCTCAAAAGGAACAAATTGCAAGTACCCTGATCTTTCTTTCTTTTTTTTATTATGGTATTTATTAAGCACTCACTATGTGCCAGGCACTATTCCAAGTGCTGGGATAGATACAATCTAATCAATTTGGACCCAGTCCCTGTCCCACATGGGGCTCACGGTCTCAATCCCCATTCTACAGATGGGTCACTGAGGCACAGAGAAGTGAAGCAACTTGTCCCAAGTCATACAGCAGACAAGTGGCAGAACTGGGATTAGAACCCAGGTCCTTCTGACCCCCAGGCCCGTGCTCTACCCACTAGACCGTGCTGTTTCCACGCTGCTCTCTGCATAAGCAACAGATTTCTCTGGCTGCTAGGGAGCATCCAGAAATCAACTAATTAGCTATAAGAATCATGGCACTACTTCTAATTCAACTGATTTAAACGAGAGACAATCAGATGGGGAAAAGGTCTTCGCTCCTTACTCAGATGTTTCCATCGGCAGGCATTTAGAAAGATGTTCTCTCTTTTTCAGTCAATCGTTCACTCAAACAATAGTGCTTACTGAGGGCTTAGCGTACGCAGAGAACTATACTATGCACTTGGGAGAGCACAAGAGAGGTAGAAGGCACAATCTGTGCCCACAGGGAAATTGCGAGGCAATTCACAGGCTAATATTTCCCCTATCCACCCAATGCACTTGGCTGTGTATTCCTTAAGGACTTTGAGACTCAACCCAGCCTATTCCCCCATCAGACTGTAAAAGTTCGTAGTGGACAGAGACTGTGTCTATTTTGCTGTTGTACTCGCCCAAGCATTTAGTATTTAGCATTTAGAGAAGCAGCATGGCTTAGTGGAAAGAGTCTGGGCTTGGGAGTCAGAGGTCATGAGTTCGAATCCCAGCTCTGCCACTTGTCAGCTGTGTGACTGTGGGCAAGTCACTTAACTTCTCTGTGCCTCAGTTACCTCATCTGTAAAATGGGGATTAACTGTGAGCCTCACGTGGGACAACCTGATGACCCTGTATCTCCCCCAGCGCTTAGAACAGTGTTCTGCACATAGTAAGCACTTAACAAATACCAACATTATTATTACAGTGCTCTCTGCACAGTAAGTGTTCAATAAATACAACTGAACGAATCCCCCCATAGACTGTAAGCTCCTGGTGGGTAGGAATTACATCTACCACCGCTATTTTAGTGTACTTAGCGCTTAGTACAGGGCTCTGTCCATAGTAAGTGCTCAATAAGTGCCACTGACTGATTAGAAGCAGCATAGCTCAGTGGAAAGAGCTCGGTCTTGGGAGTCAGAGGTCATGGGTTCGAATCCTGGCTCTGCCACTTGGCAGCTGTGTGATTGAGGGCAAGTCACTTCACTTCTCTGGGCCTCAGTTACCTCATCTGTAAAATGGGAATGAAGACCGTGAGCCTCACGTGGGACAATCTGATTACTCTGTATCTCACCCAGCGCTTAGAACAGTGCTCTGCACATAGTAAGCACTTAAATACCAACATTATTATTATTATTATTATTAATAATAATTACAATCCTAATTCATTCATTCATTCAATCGTATTTATCAAGCACTTACTGTGTGCAGAGCACTCTATTAAGCGCTTGGGAAGTACAATTCAGCAATAGAGATGATCCCTGCCTACACCAGACTTACTGTCTAGAAGAGGGGAGACTGACATCAAAACAAGTAAACAGGCAGTGGTGGTGGTCATTGATAACAATAATAATGCTTGTATTTGTTAAGCACTTACTATGTGCCAAGCACTGTTCTAAGCACTGGGGCAGATACAAAGTAGTCAGTTTGTCCCACATGGGGCTCGCAGTCTTAATCCCCATTTTACAGACGAGGTAACTGAGGCACAGAAAAATTCAATGACTTGCTCGAAATCAGAGCCGGCATTAGAACCCGCGACCTCTGACTCCCAAGCCTGGGCTTTTTCCACTAATCCACGCTATGGAGGATCTGTCTCCATAAACTAGAGTGAAAGAGAAGGCAGGACAGACCTTCGTCTAAGAAGGGAATCTTCAATTTTTAATTTCAATATTTCAATTTGATGATGAAACTATTCATAAGGTGAGGAGCCCAGGTGGTTCACGTCTAAGCATACATGAAGCTTAGAAGCAGCACGAGGTTGGGAATCAGGAGAATGTAAGCTTGTTTAGGGCAGGGAATGTGTCCACCAACTCTTGTATTATACTCTCTAAAGTGCTTAGTACAATGTTCTGCACATGATGAGCGCTCAATAAATACCACTGACGATGATGACGACTTGGGTTCTTATCTCGGCTCTGCCACTCGCCTGCTGGGTGATCTCGGGTAAATCATTTAACCTCACTGTGCCTCAATTTCCCCATCTGTAAAATGGAGATTGAGTAGCCGTTCTCCTTCTCCCTTAGACTATGAGCCCTGTGGCGGACAGAGACTGTGTCCAATCTGATTGTACTCTATCTACCCCAGCGGTTGGCACACAGTAGGCGCAAAACAGATACTGTAATTATTAGACCGTCGGGTGGTTGGCGAAAGAGGGGAGAAAGCCTATTTTTATACATTTAAAGGTGAATGGGTAGCCAGCTCGTCTGACCTCAGAACCGCAGGCCCAAATGAAGCTGCGGTACCTTGGGATTCAAACTGCTCGATGGCTTCTTTCAGAGCTTCGTCTGGGTCCATTTCAAACTCTGTGATGTTTTCTCGCACTACACCATCAAAGGTCTCCTGAGTGATTCGTCTCAAAGCCATTTTCGCCGTCCTGTCGGAACCAGGCCGGTTCGCTTCTTCAGCCGGGGCCTCCCGAACTGAAAATTTTAAATACACACAACAGGTCGCGTGCCTTTTGCAGCTGCCGGGAAAAGAAGCAGGTATGTTTACCTAACAGAATAATAATTCCATTCTATAATAATAATTCTATAACGATCAAAATAGAATAATCATTCCCACGTCTTGCGTCTTGTATCCTCACTGGCAAACCGGAGCATTTCCATGGAGGTTTTTCAGGTGAAACTTCCTGGCTACATAGGGCAAAGAGTGTGCTTAGTATCAATTTAATATTAAAAGTGTATGAGCTGTGAAGGCACACCTTATCATGAGGAAAAACTCACACCACTATTTCTGTCCTGGAACCAGATATCAAGGTTCCGGTATGTCGCCTTGATAGCAGAGAGAGTATTTCAGATTTTTCCACCTCTCCTATCTCTGACCTCCCATTGCCATTCTCAGAGACCCCAGAGAAGTCCGGTGCCCAGGCTGTGAATGCCAAAGCATCCTTTGCCATCAACTGTCAGGCTGCATATACTTCGGGACCCGCCATGGTGCAGACATACAGAAGTATACACCACAGACCTTGGCTGGGCAAGGCAATTCTGTGTTTAGGAAGGTGAACTATGCCCAATTCATTCATCCGTTCATTCAATAGTAATTATGGAGCGCTTACTATGTGCAGAGCGCTTGGAGTATACAATTCGGCAACAGATAGAGACAATCCCTGCCCAATGACGGGCTCACAGTCTAATCGGGGGAGACGGACGGACAAAAACAAGACAACATGATCACGATAAATAGAATCAAGGGGATGCACACCTCATTAACAAAATAAATAGGGTAATAAACATATATAGAAATGAGCACGGTGCTGAGGGGAGGGGAAGGGAGGGGGGAGGAGCAGAGGGAAAGGGGGCTTAGCCGAATGACAAAGGTATACACCGTTCTTCCGGAAGTGTGGATCTGTATGAGGAGTTTTGGATAGAGAACTGTCACGGAGGGAATATTCCTCTAGAAACGCCCATCTATCCAGATGGATACGAGAGGCAGCATGGTTTAGTGGAAAGAGCACGGGCCTGGGAGTCCAAGGACCTGGGTTCTAATCCCGGCTCCACCACTTACCTGCCGCTTGACACTGGGCAAGTCTCTTGCCTTCTCTGTGCCTCAGTCCCCTCATCTGCAAAATGGAGATTCCATACCTGTTCTCTCTCCTACTGAGCATGTGAGACTCACGAACTTGTATCTATCCCAGTGCTTAGCGTGGAAGTTTCACCTGAAAAACCTCCACGGAAATATTACGATTTGCTAGTGAGGATATAAGACGTGGGGTCATTATTCTATTTTTACTATTATAGAATTATTATTATAGAATTATTATCCTACTTATTTTATGAATGACATGCATATATCTACAATTCTATTTATTTATTTTGATGCTACTGATGCTTGTCTACTTGTTTTGTTTTGTTGCCTGTCCCCCACCGCTTCTACACTGTGAGCCCGCTGTTGGGTAGGGATCGTTTCTGTTGCCAAATTGTATTTTCCAAGAGCTTAGTAGAGTGCTCTGCACACAGCAAGCGCTCAATAAATATGACTGAATGAATCAATATTAAACACTTAAATGCCATTACTATTATTATCCGATCTCATAACTTGTATCTACCC
Source organism: Ornithorhynchus anatinus (assembly GCF_004115215.2). Lineage (NCBI taxonomy): Eukaryota > Metazoa > Chordata > Mammalia > Monotremata > Ornithorhynchidae > Ornithorhynchus > Ornithorhynchus anatinus. Next base: position 114,442,168 of record NC_041749.1, on the reverse strand, counting down.
CGCTGTCTAGCTCATAGTACAAAAAAAAAAAGCCATAATCATTTAAGAATGTGAAGTAGAGAAAAATGGTTGAGTAGTATGAAATCCATACTATAGTGTAAGTTTTCCTTAACAGCAGCTTCATCAGGAACGTAATCCCCACGTTACAGGAGAACTGAGTATATTATCGCAGTCAAGCAATCTGTTGGGTTGAAAACAAAGCTGGAACTGCAATGGCAATTAAGCAGCTGGCAAAAATCCATTCAGATTCTTACATCAGAACATAATACTGTCTGCGACGCCACTTCTGGGTCGGGGACACGGCCCATCAGCTTAACGCTTTGCCTCGGAGAGTGACGACGGGATGGTTGGTGGAGCCACGGGATGGCTGATCTCCTTGCCATACATCCTCCTATTTTGGGAAGTACCATCATTTACCATCTTTTCCCCCTTACTCACCCATTTTGGACCTCTCATTCATTAATTTACCCAAACTTCTCTTGAACATGTCAATGTTTTTGATATATTAAACTTCCTGGGATGACGAATCCCATACGCTTATCTCCTGATGTGGAAGGAAATGCTGTTTGTTGAAAAAAAAACAAACCTAAGACTTACCACCTTCAATGGTTAACAGGATTTGGTGAACAACAATTCAATATTACTGAATTGCTAATGTCTTTCTCCCTGCAGGAAATCTCCTCACCCTTAAATTGTAGCCCTCCTCTACTTCACGCCCTCATAAGAGAAGCAGCGTGGCTCAGTGGAAGGAGCCCGGGCTTGGGCGTCAGAGGTCTTGGGTTCTAATCCCGGCTCCGCCACTTGTCCCCCATGTGACTTTGGAGAAATCGCTTAACTTCTCTGGGCCTCAGTTACCTCATTTGTAAAATGGAGATTAAGACTCCGAGCCCCACGTGGGACAACCTGTCCACCTTGAATCTACCCCAGCGCTGAGAACAGTGCTTGGTACATAGTAGGCACTTAACAAATACCACCAATATTATTATTATAAAAAGTCACTTCCTCCAAGAGGTATTCCCCGATTAACCTCTCAACCTGCTGGTCACGCTACCCCGTCAGCCAACTGAGCACTCATGTGAGTATCTGTTTATTCATACATTTATTTTTTAATCATTTAGAGTAGATTTTTAAATGCTTCTTTAAACAATATTTATTCATCTATCTTTTGTTTACACGGTATTGGGTGGCCTCCTGCCTCCCCTTTTCGTCTCAAGGGACTAGCTCTTTTACTTCTAATGCATGTTTCCAAGTGACTACTAGTATATTGCCCTCAATAAATGGTGTGGCTCCAATCAATCGTATTTACTGGGCGCTTACTGCGTGCAGAGCACTGTACTAAGTGGTTGGGATATTACAATATAATTGGTAGCTACATTCTCTGCCCATAATGAGCTTACAGTCGGGGGGGGGGGGGTCCCTCACTTTTGGGCTTCCTCTGCTCCTCCTCCCCATCGCCCCAACTCCCTCCCTCTGCTCTACCCCTCTCCCCACAGCACTTGTGTATATATGGACATACTTATTATTCTATTAACTTTATTAATGATGTATAAATATCCATAATTCTGTTTATATTGATGCTATTGATGCCTGCTTACTTGTTTTGATGCCTATCTCCTCCCTTCTAGACTGTGAGCCCGTTGTTGGTTAGGGATCGTCTCTCTTTGCTGCTGAACTGTACTTTCCCTGTGCTTAGTACAGTGCACACACTAAGCGCTCAATAAATAAGATCGAATGAGTGAATGAACTTTGCCTATAGTAATCCTCCACGGCCCTCTCAATCAATCGTATTTATCGAGCGCTCACTGTGTACAGAGCACTGTACTAAGCGGCTGGGAGAGCACAACCTAAAAGTAGAGCAGACACATTCCCTGCTCACAGCGAGCTTACAGTTCATTCGATGGTATTTATTGAGCGGTTACTGTGTGCAGGGCGCTGTACTAAGCGCTCGGAGTGGACAATTGGGCAACAGATAGAGACGATCCTTGCCCAATGACGGGCTCACAGTCTAAACGGTTTCGTCTATGGGCTCGTCTGTGAATTTATCCAACCCCTTCGGGAGTGTCTTTTTTAGCATCTTCCGCCAAGCAGTGCATTCATCTGTGGGTACCATTTCAGTGGTCCTTCCATCTTCTAAGCAGGCAGCTCGATTTAGCCAGGCGCCTCCCACCCTTAATAATAATAATAATAATAATGGTATTTGTTAAGCGCTTACTATGTGCAGAACACTGTTCTAAGCGCTGGGGGGGAAACAAAGTGATCAGGTTGTCCCACATGAGGCTCACAGTCTTCATCCCCATTTTGCAGATGAGGGAACTGAAGCGCAGAGAAGTGAAGTGACTTGCCCACAGTCACACAGCTGACGGGTGGCAGAGCCGGAATTCAAACCCACGACTTCTGACTCAACATCCACATGGATGTACCTGGTGACTCCGCTGCCGCCCACCTGCTATCGCTCCTCAACTCTGCAGACCTCCTGCTCCACCATACCTCGCCCACTCAGCGACTTGGTCACACCCTCGATCTCATCATCTCCTACCGCTGCACTATCTCCTCCCTCACCACCTCTGAAATCCCCCTCTCAGACCATAACCTTCTCATGTGCCTCCTCTCTCACACTCTCTCCCCCCACAAATCTGTATTACTCCCCTACAGAGACCTCCGCTCTCTTGCTCCCATCCGTCTCTCCAAAAGCATCTCTCCCCACTTTGCCTCCCTGTCCTCTCTTCCCACTCTCGATGATCAGGTTACCACTCTCAACTCCACCCTCTCTACTCATCTCAACTCACTCGCGCCCTTTCCCTCAGCCGCTCTCGCTCCACTAACCCACAGCCCTGGGTCACTGCCTCTGTCCGCCTCCTTCGCTCCTACACTCGAGGTGCTGAGAGCTGCTGGCGAAGGTCCGAGCACCAAGCCAACCTTATCCATTGAAAATTTATCCTTTCCTGCCTCAATTCTGCCCTCTCCTCCACCAGGCGAAACTACTTTTCTTCCCTCATTGACACCCATACCCATCACCCCCGCTGATTGTTCCGGACCTTTAATTCTCTCCTTGGGCCCCTTGTTCTTCCCCCTCCCCCATCCCTCACCCCAAACGATCTGGCCACCTATTTCATCACGAAAATTAACACAATCAAGGTCTGAGCTCCCCAAAGTCACCCCCCCCCCCCGCCTCCCCCTGCCCCAACCCTCTCCCCTACTTTCCCATCCTTCCCTGCAATATCCTCAGAGGAGATCTCCTCCCTCCTCATAAGTGCCACCCCCTCCACTTGTGCTTCGGACCCCATTCCCGCCCACCTTATAAAAACCATCGCCCCTGCCCTCCTCTCCTCCTTAACTTCTATCTTTAACCACTCACTCTCCAATGGTTTCTTCCCCTCTGCCTTCAAACATGCCCGCATCTCCCCCATCCTAAAAAAACCCTCTCTCGACCCCACTTCCCCTTCCAGTTATTGCCCTATCTCCCTACTACGCTTCCTTTCCAAGCTCCTAGTCGTCTACACTCACTGCCTAGAATTCCTTAACTCCAATTCTCTCCGGGACCCCCTCCGATCTGGCTTCCGTCCCCTCCACTCTACCGAGACTGTTCTCTCAAAGGTCACCCGTGACCTCCTTCTTGCCAAATCCAATGGCTCCTACTCTATCCTAATCCTCTTCGACCTCTCAGCTGCCTTTGACACTGTCGACCATCTCCTTCCCCTCCACACCTTATCTCACCTTGGCTTCGTGGACTCCGTCCTCTCCTGGTTCTCCTCTTATCTCTCTGGCCGGTCATTCTCGGTCTCCTTCGCGGGCTCCTCCTCCCCCTCCCATCCTCTAACTGTAGGGGTTCCTCAAGGGTCAGTTCTTGGCCCTCTTCTGTTCTCCATCTACACTCACTCCCTTGGTGCACTCATTCCCTCTCACAGCTTCCACTATCATCTCTAGGCAGATGACACCCAAATCTACATCTCCGCCCCTGTTCTCTCCCCCTCCCTCAGGCTCGTCTCTCCTCCTGCCTCCGGGACGTCTCCACCTGGATGTCTGCCCACCACCTAAAACTCAACATAACCAAAACTGAGCTCCTTATCTTCCCTCCCAAGCCCTGTCCTCTCCCTGACTTCCCTATCACTGTGGATGGCACGACCATCCTTCCCGTCTCTCAAGCCCGCAACATCAGTGTCATCCTTCCCTCAGCTCTCTCATTCACCCCACACATCCGATCTGTCACCAAGGCCTGCCGGTCTCACCTTTATAATAGCACCAAGATCCACCCTTTCCCCTCCACCCAAACGGCTATCTCACTGGTACGGGCTCTCATGATATCCAGGCTGGATTATCGTGTCAGCCTTCTCTCTGATCTCCCTTCTTCCCATCTCTCTCCGCTCCAGTCTATTCTTCACTCTGCTGCCTGGCTCATCTTCCTGCAGAAATGCTCTGGGCATGTCACTCTCCTCCTTAAAAACCTCCAGTGGTTGCCCATCAACCTCCGCACGAAACAAAAACTTCTCACTCTAGGCTACAAGGCTCTCCATCCCCTTGCCCCCTCCTACCTCTCCTCCCTTCTCTCTTTCCACTGCCCACCCCGCACGCTCCGCTCCTCTGCCGCTCACCTCCTCACCGCCCCCCGTTCACGCCTGTCCTGCCGTCGACCCCTGGCCCACGTCCTCCCACTGTCCCGGAATGCCCTCCCTCTTCTCCTCCGCCAAACTAACTCTCTTCCCCTCTTCAAAGCCCTACTGAGAGCTCACCTCCTCCAAGAGGCCTTCCCAGACTGAACTTCCCCTTTTCCCTCTGCTCCCTCTTTGGCCCCCCCACCTCCCCTCAGCTAAGCCCCCTCTCCCTTCCCCTCAGCACTGTACTCATTTGCTCATATTTTGATTACCCTATTTATTTTGTTAATGAGATGTGCATCCCCTTGATTCTATTTATTGCTATTATTTTTGTCTGTCTCCCCCGATTAGACTGTGAGCCCGTCAATGGGCAGGGATTGTCTCTATCTGTTGCCGAATTGTCCATTCCAAGCGCTTAGTACAGTGCTCAATAAATACTATCGAATGAATAAAGTGACTTGCCCACAGTCACAGTCACACAGCTGACAAGTGGCGGAGTCGGCATTCGAACCCACGACCTCTGACTCCCAAGCCCGCACTCTTTCCACTGAGCCACGCTGCTTCTCTTAAATAGGCGCTTCCTATGTGCCGAGCACTATTCTGAGCACTGGGGGGGATAGAGGGGAATCAGGCTGTCCCACTTGGGGCTCCCAGTCTTAGTCCCCATTTTGCAGAGGAGGGAACTGAGGCCCAGAGAAGTGAAGTTACTTGCCCCCAGTCACCCGGCTGACAGGTGGCGGCGGCGGGATCCGAACCCACGCCCTGTGACTCCCAAGCCCGGGCTCCTTCCACTGAGCCACGCTGCGCGGCCTTGGGACGGGACCGTCACAGCCCCGTCCCCACCCTCTCTTCCATTTGACGGATGCGGAAACCGTCGCCCACCCGAAGGGCCGGTGCCCGCCCTCCCTCCCTCCCTCGGCCTCAGGAAGAGGGGCGACGACGGCCCCCTTGGGCTCCTCCCCGGCTACCTCTCGGGGACCGGGGGATGCTCCCGCCGCGGCCCGGTTCTTCCCCGTCCTTCGGAAGTCTCTCTCCGCCTGGCCCTCGCCCGCCCCTCGGCGGCCACCGTACGGCGACGTCGCCCCGCGCAGGCGCGGCTGGCCATTTTGCGCTTCTGGGCAGTCAACGGGCCGAGCGGTGGCGGCTGGGTCGGCGGAGGCGGTGAGTCGCGGTGGGCTGTAGAAGGAGGGGAGGGCCGCGGTGCCGGCTGGCCCCAGGCCGTTTTTATCCTCTCCCTTCCCCGATTTCGGAGGATCTGTCTCACGACGGGTGCTTCCAGTGCCTGGCAACGCCATTCTTTGAGCGGGGGGAAGGGCAGGCACCGCGCCTGCGTAGTGGAGGCGCGGCCTGCTGCTGCTGCTGCGAGGGGCCTTGGTTATTCCCGCCTCATGGGGTCACGTGAGGAGGACGGGCGCAGGCGCAGTGCAGCGCGGCCGGTCCCCGCGGGGGTGGTTCGGAGGTGGTTGGGGGGGCCCACCGGGGGCGGCCTCCACCCTCTCTGCCCCTCGGCGACCCTGCGGCCTGGCCCGCCAACCCGCGGCCTTGGAGCGGGGAGGCCGGTTCGCGGGAGGGCGCGGTGGGGGAGGAGGAAGCGAAGGCCTCCGCGTCGGTGGGAGTTGGCGGAGGCCGCGCCCGGGCCTCGGCGGCCCTCCGGAAGCTCGTCGCCCCGTCGATTTCTCCGCTGCCAGCCCCCGCGACCCCTCGCTCACCCTCTTCGAGGTGGTCCGCCCTTCTCGTCGCATTCGGGGGCGGGGGGTGGGGAGCCGACGCTTCTGGATTCTCCCCCTTGACGTTGTCATCGAGTCAGCGTTGGCCCGGGGCCCGGGGAAAGTGGATGTCATTTCTCTCCTTCCCCTTTTTTCCCCCTTCCCCCTCGCAGGTTACCTTCTCCCGACTTTGGTCAAACACCGTCGCTCTAGAAGCTTAAGCGATTTCAGTGGGCTTCCCGCTGAATGGTTCAGAGGTGGGCAGTGTTGCTTTCTCGCGAGTTTTTGGGTTCTCCCCGGGTTGTGTTCACGGCTCCGTAATTTCTGAGATTTCCCGGGCGACCGACCCTCGTTTATATCCGATTTGAAGAAATGACGGTCGCTCCCGATTTTTGTTCACCGGCTTTTAGTAGTCTCTGATTCGGTTGTCCGTCTGTAATAATGATGGTGGTGTCTGTTAAGCGCTTACTATGTACAAAGCACTGTTCTGAGTGCTGGGGGGATACAAGGTGATCAGGTTGTCCCACGTGTGGCTCATGGTTTTAATCCCCATTTTACAGATGAGGTAACTGAGGCACAGAGAAGCTAAGTGACTGGCCCAAAGTCACACGGCTGGCAAGCGGCGGAGCGGGATTCGAACCCGTGACCTCGGACTCCCAAGCCCGGGCTCTTTCCACTGAGCTGTACATACCAGCGGTGGCTTATATCTTCATAAGGACCTGTTATAAAAGCATTTGGCCATCAGGGTGTGAGCCGGGCCCCCATCTCCTACTTTTATCGCACATTCCCTGAGGGTGCAGTTCGGTGTCATGCACTCGGTAAATGCCTTCCGTGACGAGAAGCTCCAGCGATGTCTCTCTCTCAAAGCAGGGCAGGATGGCCTCTAGGCGAATCACACGGGAGACGTTTGATGCTGTAGTACAAGAAAAAGTTAAAAGGTACCGCATGGATCACAACGATGCTATGGAAGACACTGTCCATCAGTTTAAGTCTCAAGGTAATTTAGGTTAGGCTCTTTATTGAATTTTAAATGGAAACTTGATTGAAGTAAGTTAATTTGCCCTCTTAAGTGATTTGGGAATCTCTTGCGTGTTCGCATATAGGCCTCTGGGATCTGTGTGTGTGAGTGCTATGCTTATTTATAGTGGTAAACCACAACTGACAATTCTGTAAAAATAGGTTAGAATCCCACCATTGCCAAGGTCCCTTCGGGAGGCGATGAAATGGGTTGGTTTTTTTGGTTTTTTTTTTTTTTTTTTACAAGGTTCTATTTTGTAAGGTCTGTGAAAGTAACTCTTGCAAATGTATCCTGAATTTATCCCAAATCGGAATTGAGACTTTCAGATACACACCCCGATTCTAACTGAAACGGTTGGCGGTATTTGCATGCTTTTACTCAAGGGGGGAGCACGTGTTCTTTTAAAGCGATAAAGGCCCGCACCAGATTATTCATGAATAAGCCATCGGAGATGCGTAATGGCATTTTCTAGAGTGGAAGGCTCTTGTCCCAAGTTTTTAGGAGCCTCCTAAAACGTTCTCCTTTAATGTAGTTGACCTCTTTCTCCTTCCCCTTGCTTTTTAACAGCAAAATGTCCCTATCTTCCTTACATCATTCATCCCCTTTCCCTCTCTTTTTCCCTCCTTTCCTTTTTGCTAAATATGAATTTATTCCCTTCTTCCAGAAAATATGGCCTTGCTTTGAGTTAGTCGAAGCCAGAGTGCTTCGGGAAAAGTATTTTTCCAAATATGTACAGTCAGCATCCAGAAAAGGTTTCAGAATATGAATCACTCTTGGGAGAATTTTAGTTCATGAAAGACAGAGTACTCTACCTCGACCTGTTACCTGACACTGCGTTTGCTTTTTTTGTTTGTTGGTTTTTTTTGTTATCCTCGAGCGCCCGGTATCGGCAACAGTAGACTCGCAGTCCCTTTTATTCTCGGTATCTTTTCTGTTTTCTTTTAAATTTTTCACCCCAGGTCATTCGAGATCACTCCCAAGATCTAGAGCAGATCGGTATGAAGACAGTTTTCATGACGATGGGAGATACTCCCACGAAGGTTCCCTGCACCATACCCGTGGCAGTTGGAGAGACGACCCCAGGGATGATGAATTTCCGGGGCCTTCCTTCCGGTCCAGCAGCCCCCGGATGAGCGACGACAACTACTACCATGAAGACTTTGGCCGCCCCGCCTCCCGGGATCGGCATTTCTGCCGCCCCAGCTCTAGGGAGCGTGACTTTGGCCAGTTCGCCTCACGGGACTGGGACTTTGGTCACCGGGATTTTGGCCACCTTAGCTCTCGGGATCGTGACTTCGGCCGCCCCGATTCTCGGGATCGTGACTTTGGCCGCCCGAGTTCTCGGGAGCCTTCGTGGTCTCGGGAGGGTGACTTTGGCCCTTCTGAAATGTTGGGTGACTTCAGGTCCCCTGGGCTTTTAGAGGACGAGTACATAGACATGGAAAGTCAGGATTACGACCTGGAGTACTCAGTGGAGTCGGAATCTGAATTTCAGCAGCCGATGCACAGGGGAAGAGGAAGGGGAAGGGGAGGGATTAGAGTGCGAGGCCGAGGCCGAGGCCGGGGCGGCGTTGACCAGGGCAGAATTCTTCAGGGCAAGCAGATGACTAGAGGTGCCCTTCGAGCCAAAGTGATCAAAGGGGATGTCAGGAAAGTTACTAATGCCACCCTAAAGAAATGGAACACTAAAAAAGTACCCCCTCCGACTCCCCTTCGAGTTGTTCAGAAGTTTAAACTCCAGCGACCCCGGAAGCCGACGGTCCGGTCGACCGTGCGGCCCGACCTGAACCCCGGGGCCGTCCAGAGGAATCAGCCTAATCAGCATCCTATGAGGAAGGCGATCCCGAAACCGAATCAGAAGATGGCTCGGCCTCCCAGAAGAGAACTCAACTTCGATCAGGTGGACAAATCAGACATTTTTTCTACATTTGGAATGGAAATAATCAAGTGGGCAAGATTCCACACCATCAAGGATGACCTTGAATTTTCCCAGCTGTTTCAGACGCTCTTTGATCTGGAAACCGAAACCTGTGCTAAAATGCTGGCCTCGTTCAAGTGTTCGTTAAAACCGGAGCACAGAGATTTTTGTTTCTTTAGCATCAAGTGCTTGAAGCACTCGGCTCTGAAGACGCCCAAGGTCGATAATGAATTCTTAAATATGCTGTTGGATAAGGGGGCTGTAAAGACCAAGAATTGCTTCTTTGAAATCATCAAACCATTCGACAAGTACATGATGAAACTCCAAGATCGCCTTCTGAAAAGTGTAACTCCTCTGCTTATGGCCTGCAACGCCTATGAGTTGAGCATCAAGACAAAGGGTTTTAGTAATCCCGCAGAAATGGCCGGTGCTCTCGAGACCACCAATTCCCTGTGCCGTAAGTCGCTGGCGCTTTTGGGCCAGACCTTCTCCTTAGCTTCCAATTTCCGTCAAGAGAAAATATTAGAAGCGGTTGGACTCCAGGAAATGGCTCCGGTTCCAACAGCCTTCCCAAATTTTGACGATTCGACTTTGTTTGGAAGAGAGTACATCGAGAATTTAAAAGCCTGGCTGGAGAAAAGCGGCTATCCGATCCAGATGAAGAAAGTGGAAACCGAGCCTCAGGAAGAGGCTAAGAAACCCGTTCCTCCTGCAAAACCTAAAGCTAAGGCAGAGGTGCCAAGTGATGGTAAGTTAAGAAGAGCTAGAAGCGTGCCGGTAGTATGTATGTTCTTTTCACATATAGCTCTCCTTGTTGACATTTTGTCGGAATGAGGTTCATCGTCGGTGGGTAGAGGGTTGGTTTTTTGTTTTCTTTTTTCCTCCTCGACTTCTTAGGCTTCTAAAAAATCAAAATCGTGAGGTTTTCATTTTCAAAATTTCAAATTCAAAATTTCATACAATTGAAATTGAAACCTATCTGAGCTCAGGGCTGCCCCGGCTCTGAATTCACCAGGAAATCAATAATCCTGTGGTTTGGAACAACCGGAGTCACTGTCCTGAGAACTGAACTGGCCGAAGACCTGGAGACCAAAGCCTCAGACCGGCAGGGCAAACTGGCCAAAGTCACGATCCTGAGATGATGATGATGATGATGATGATGATGATGTTGTTGTTGATGTAGATGAGAGGAATCTGAGAGCTGGGTGGGAGTGGTGGGGGTGGTGTTTAAGGAGTGGAATCTCCTTTTCTGTCCACCAGCCTCTTTCCTATCCGACTCCGAGGGCCTCAGAGTGTTGTCCTGGTTGTCCGGTCTGGTCCTGCGTGGGCTATGTAGTCATTCTACAAAGGTATCAGAGCTACTGCTGCTACTGCTGCTGCTGTTGCAGCAGCAGCATCAGTGACCCCCTTCTCCCCACAGCTCCGTGTAACCTTTTCCAGGTCTTGGCTAAACGCGAGATCCTGATGACCCGGCTCACTCAGGTCCCGAGAAGTCTTTGAATTCTGGTGGTGATCCTGTTCCGGGTTGAGGAAGATTCTCATTCCTCCTTCCCATCGATCGTCTTAACCCCCTGCGCCTCCCCCGTTCCCCTTCCCCCCACCCCTTGCAACTCGCTCTCCAGCCTCATAAGGATGGTCGAGCGCAGTTTCCACCCTCCGAGAGCTCTCTTGGGCTCGTTTAGCCTCCCCGGTCGCTTAACGAAAAATGGAACCTGTGTTTCGTTACCCTTTTTTTTAAAGGTATTACCTCGGTACCGGTTCAGATGTGGTTGGTAAGTGTCCAAAAAAAAAAAGCCTGTTTGACGACTGTCCTCTGTAAACTCCTCTTACCCTGCAGTTTTGTAACTATTTCTCCCTTAATGATTATGCTTTGGCTGTGTCTGCACAGGGCAAGTGCTTTTTGAAGAGAATTGTCTCCTCTTGGAGCAGGAGGAGAGCACAGTAGAGAGCACTACACGGGCCAGAAGCTGGGCCTTGTGTGAGTTGGGCCTGCTCCGACCCAGCTCCCTTTGGACCCACCTCTCCAGGCCTGGCCCAGGACCCGTTCTAGCCCCGAGCGAAAGCCAAACAGGACCGGAAGTTGGTTTGGGCTCATTTTCAGCAGCTGCTACTGCATGTGTGTGGTTGTCTTCAGGGGTGCTGAGAAATGTAGCTCCAGCAGCCAGGAGCATCTCTTCTCCCCCACCCCACCCCCAATTGGATCTCAACATGGAAGCCGATAGGCCATGCCCATTAGCTTGAGGCAAGCTAGGCTGGGCCTGCTGTCTGAATTTGCTTGAACCAAACTCTGTAGGGATGTGCCCCCCGCAGCCTGGGTACAATAGGCCTGGCCCACATAAGATTCTCTAGCAAAAGGGCTGCCAGCATTTCTGGGCAACACCAATTGTTTGCCCCCAGGGGGTAGGCCAGACCGCCCTCAAGCCGCCAGCTTCCTCCAGCTGCGGCTCCTACCTTGCCCTGCAGCCAACTTGGAGCCAGGGAGGAGCTGTCGCACTTGTATGCTTTCTTTCCTCCACCACCTCACACTCCCTCCTCATCACTGTTGTCCGGCCTGCAACTCGCGGTAAGTCTGCCTTGAACCCAAATAGTGGCCCACCCCTTAATTGGGTGGACTTCTGGGCTAGTTTGAAGGTAAGCAGGAGGATGCCCTGTCACAACAAAAATACTCTGTGTCAGCATAACACTGAAGCTGGTTATTTTTCAGCCCTATCTCGTTGACTATCTGAGGGTTGTGTATCATTAGTGCCGTTGGGCGACGTGAATATTACGTGATCTTTTTCTTTTTTTTCTTTAAATTTGCGATTAGATTTATGTATTTAACTGGACTATTTCCAGGGTTTGGCCCTGTTGATCAGTGTAGAAATACCAAGCCCCGCATCAAGTTCATTGTAAATGCCAGTTTCAAGATTGAGGATATATCCTATTCTGATTAGTTGCACGTGGATTTCTGCGGAGTCCCCGATTGAGCGATGACACCCTGGTTTGACGCCCTAACCGTTCCATTCACTCTAATAACTGGACCAACCATTCTATTTATTATTTGTTACAGTCCCGCAGCGGGCAGATCGAAAAGTTGTAGAGATAATTGAAAAATTAGTGAAGACTATAAATGAGGGTACCCTAACTCCAAAAGAGAGAGCTGCTCAAAAGAAGAATCCTGATTTTTGGTAGGTATTTAGGCAATAAAACTCAATAGTGTCAAGTTTTACAGTAACACACAGTAACACTGGAACATGAAGTATTTGATCACGACCACTGTGACCCCAGGTGTCCGATCTGGTTGTCTTGCGTCTCCCCTTGCGCTTTTCATACGGTGATGGTCACATAGTAAGCACGTAATAAATACCGTAATCATTACTGTTAAGATGTGGGAGCGGGTCTCTGGAGATCTTCTGGAAAGTTCTTCAGGGTTTTTCGTTTTCCGGGTTGTCTCTCTAATGCTGCAGTGGGTTCACTTTTCTAGAATTGAACTATCTGCCCCTAGGAGATTAATTAATTCTTCCAAAGTACCAATTAATACACGGCTTCCTTCCTGTGCACTAAATAGTACTTGAACGAGTACTGTGGGAATATTAATCTTAAATGAACAAGCATTTTACTCCTGGGAAAGTTGGGCTTTTTTTTTTTATTACTGTTATTGCTGCTGCTGCTGCTGTTGTCGGTCCTGCAGTTTGTCAATTATAGGTAATGTGAACTCCATTTTGTTCTGCACAACTGTGGGTGTCTGGAATTTCTGATAATTTAAGGAAAGCTGTTTGTATATCTAAAGCAAGTTTTCGCTGGCAAACAGTCCTTCCCAAAGTAAAAAAAATAATAGGAACAGTTGTCGTGGGGATCTGTAACAAGGGATTTCTGTATTTATAGGGTCTGTAATATGGAATTCCTCTATGTTATGAAACCCTGTAATAATAGCCACGGTGTGGACCCTGTCAGGTGAAGGATATGAGTGAGTTACAGATGTGAATTCTCAACAGGAACGTATATGACAGTAGATAGGAACTGTGAAGAATAAGGGAGTTGTAGTGCCCTGCATGAGCCAGATTTTCCCATCTAGCTTGTCGCACCCAGTCCAGTCTGAACCCAGGTCAGATCGGAGCTGGAAGGGGGCCATTGCCTCATATCTGAGGTGGGGGGAGGGCTTGTTTCATGCATGCACCCCGAACATATGCAGTAGTGCCTCAGCTGCCATATTGCATTTCCCCTCCCCACCCTCCCCCTTTAACCAAAGGGGGATGTGGGGAGCACCGAGGAGTGCCTTAGTCTGGCCCAAACCCCACTTGGGTTTTGGGTTGCCCAGTCCCCAGAAATGGGACCTTCAGGCTTCATCGAAGCTCATACGGTGCTGTCTGAGGTTCTGTATGAAATGCAAGGGGAAAATCCAGAGCGTTTCCAGTTAGGCAGAGAGGGAAAGATCAGATCAGCTCGGGGATGTGAGCCTGGAGCAATCTGCAGAGCTCCCAGAACAAGTGACTTTATCAGCAATCTCTTCGAGGGTTGGGTTACGCCGTCTCTATAGCTTTGAGGAACGAGGGGCCAGCAGGGACCGCCTGGGTTAGCTCAGAGTTAAAAGCGCAAAGGAACCTGGGCTCTCTGACCGCAGGACAGTCGGTTGCAAATTTGAGGGTTTCGACTGAGACGCTGATCCAGGAACGCGGACAGATGAGGCCAGGGGTGTCACCGCCATTTTCAGGAGGTCACATCAGCCAGAGCTCTGATCCAGGGTCCAGTGGAGGTTTGATCCTGGGAAATGAGATGATCCTATTGATAAAGCAGTCTTGGGGAAAGGTGACAAGCCCAACCCCCAAGAGTGGGGCACGGTCCTAAATTCCTGGGTTCTGCCGGCCTTTCCTTCTTGGCTAGCTCCCCTGACTCTGCTCTGGGAATAACAGCAACTCATCCATTCTATATTTATGGAGGTGGGGGAGCATGCGTCCGTATGCCTAATATTCCTTCAGTGAATGCGCCTCACTTGGGCCCAATCACTGCCAGGTGGGCACCAACTGAATTGTTTAACGTTGCCCTCCAACCATTGAAGAGCACTTTGCCAAAGCAGATTGCCAAAGCAGAGTTAGGTCGAGGTTTAGGAGGTCCTAGTCTGGGAAATGGGGCTCTATGTTAGTGCACTCTAATTTCTACCCTTGCCTACGTAGGTTCTTGTCTGAGGAGGATAGTCTGGAGTATAAATATTACAAACTAAAGCTAGCAGACATGCAGCGGGTGAAGGAGACCCCAAAAGGAGGGGATCACAAGCCCACTCCCGAAGAATGTGCAGTCAGAGCCATGGTGTATGCCCGGAAAGTCAAAAACCTGAAGAAGAGGTTGATTCCGAGAAAGAGGCTCGGGCTTCACGCGAACCATGGAATTGGAGGCTGGAGGATGAGGAAATCAACAGTAGGGACCCAGACCCTGCTCTCGGCTGGCACTATGCTGAAACACCAGGGCAAGCATGCTCAAGGCTCGTTCCGGGCGGAGACCTCTAGGGCAGAGATAAACACTTCTGAGAAGTGCTCGGCCTCAAGTGCTTCCAGGTCTCACAGCAGCAAGGGCCCGGATGCCTCCGGTCCCTCAACAGCAGCAGCTGCAGAGGCAGTGGGCATTTCACGGCCCTCACAGTTTGACGATGGTAAGTGACGATTGGACATTGGCCCCTGAAAGTCACAGGTGTCTTGAGATGAACACCTGCCGTTATGCCTCTTCGGGATGCCTTGGTAGGAAGCTCAGGATTTCTGACCGATGTCTTGTCGCTTGCAGTGGATGGCAAAACGATGGAAACGGCCGAGAAGCTGGCAAAATTTGTTGCCCAGGTGGGACCGGAGATTGAGCAGTTTAGTATAGAGAACAGTGCCGACAACCCAGACCTGTGGTAAGTTATCACTCCTTCCCACGCGGTGCCTTTTTAAAACAAATTCAGACCGTCTGCGAAGTTGCGTCTTTCCCGTCGGTAAAGAGCAACTTGAACGTTTACATGCCTGACAGTGGGGAAGGCTTTTCTTTGGGGCATTTAAATTGAACAGAAATATTTAAAACACTTGAGCCACTGACGGGATTGTGTCCCGTGCTACAGACACTGGCTGTGTTTTGTCAGTTATTTTAACTCCAGCAGTTGCAGATCGCTCAATAATAATAATAATAATGTTGGTATTTGTCAAGCGCTTACTATGTGCCGAGCACTGTTCTAAGCGCTGGGGTAGACATAGGGGAATCAGGTTGTCCCACGTGGGGCTCACAGTCTTAATCCCCATTTTACAGATGAGGGAACTGAGGCACGGAGAAGTTAAGTGACTTGCCCACAGTCACACAGCCGACAAGTGGCAGAGCTGGGATTCGAACTCATGAGCCCTGACTCCAAAGCCCGTGCTCTTTCCACTGAGCCACGCTGCTTCTCCGAGATGCTGCTCAAGAGATGGAAGCCCTCCATCGTATTCACATTCAGTGATATAGTGGTGTGCAAGAGATGATACACCCCGTATTAGCTCTGTGCATGACCAATGTATAACCTAATTCTTAGCCAGTTGATTTTGCTCGGCCTACGGTCCCTTTCGACTGTAAGCTCCTTTGGTCGGGTCTACCAACTCTATTGTGTTGTCCCCTTCTGAGCGCTTAGCGCAGTGTTCTCCGCCTTGTAAGCACTCAGTAGATACCATTGACTGGTTAGGAAAACTATGGCTCCGTGCCCTGCGCTTACTGATGACGATGACGTGGACTCTTGACGGGGGGATGTCCGTAGCTTTGGTATATATTAACAGCATCTGATACTGCAGTAGACTGAGAATACTGGGCATGGTGCACAGAGTGTAAAGAAACACGATGGAACCCTCAAAGAGCTTCCATTTTATGGGCGTGCGTAGTAGATACACAAGAAGGCATTTGTCATTCCATTTTCTTTCCATGTTTTTCTAGTTTTGCTTTTTTTAAAATTAAAAAAAAAAAGGGATTTAAGTCCTTACTGTGTGTCAAACACTGTTCTAAGCGCTGGGATAGGTATGAGTTTATCAGGTTGGACACAGTCCCTGTCCCGTTTGGGGCTCACAGGCTAAGGAGGAGGAAGAACCAAGGCACAGAGAAGTGAAGCGATTTGCCCATCACACAACAAGCAGTTGGCGGGGTCAGGATCCTCTGACTCCCAGGCCCGTGCACTTTCCAGTAGGCCGTGCTGGTTTTTGGGGGGGAAGTGGAGATAGCGGGCAGAGGGAAAAGCTAACAAGGGGTTTTGTCTGCTTGCCTTCATCTCTACAACTTACTCTCATTACGCACCATGATCATCAACACTATTAGAGTGCAGAGCACCGTCCTATGATCTATTCCAGCAGATCATAAATGTAAGACAGGAGAAGATACCCAGAGGTCATCTAGTCCACCAGGCGGTCAATCAGTGGTATTTATTAAGCGCTTACTGTGTGCAGAGCGCTGGACTAAGCGCTTGGAGAAAGCACAGTACGACAGAATTGGTAGACACGATCCCTGCCCACGGGGGTCTCCTAGTCTAGAGGGGGAGAAAGTAAAATAAATTATAGGGGAAATGTCAGCATAAGGATATGTACATAAGTGGTGTGGGGCTGAGGATGGAGGGAATATCAAGTGCTTAAGATCCAAGTGCATACGCAGAGGGGAGGATGGGTAGGGGGAAGGAGGGCCTAGTCAGGGAAGGCTTCCTGGAGGAGATATGATTTCAGGAGGACTTCGAAGGTTGGGGGAAGTGGTGGTCTTTCGGAGATGAAAGGGGAAGGAATTCCAAGCCACAGGGAGGACACGTGCAGGGGCTCAGCAGCGGGATAGATGAGACTGAGGTACAGAGTCGGGTTGGGGTTTGGAGGAGCGAAGTGTGCGGGCCGGGGTAATAGGACATCAGCGAGGTAAGGTAGGAAAGGGTGAGCTGATTGAGTGCCTTTAAACCAATAGTAAGGAGTTTGTTTAGAGGGTGGGCAACAGTTGGAGATTACCATTCCAGACAGATTTCAACTACCGTAAAAATTGGTCTCCAAGACGTCCTGTAGCAGACTAACCACCTTTCATTTTTATGCACCAATCAGGTTTCTACATGACCAGAAAAGTTCTGCTTTTAAGTTCTACCGAATGAAAGTGTATGAGCTATGTCCATCCATCAGTTTCACACCCACTCCAGTAACGGCAAAAGTTGGAGATGGCACGAAATCTGATCGGAATTCAGACCAGGAAGAGGAGGCGGAAGAGGAGGACGAACTAGAGTTTGAGGAGGATCCCTCCCAACAAGAGGCTGAGATCGAGGAAATGGAGTTGGGGCCGGAGGAGGAGGAGGAAGATGACGAAGAGGATGAAGAGGCCCCATCTCAGGAGGTGTCTTCCAAAACTGAAGATATTGCAAATGCATCTCAGTCGGAAGGGTTCACCTCAGAGGACGCCCAGAACGCCCTGTCCCAGCCTTCTTCCACGAGTTCCCATTTCCCCCGAAAGAGAATTAGCAGCAAGTCCCTAAAAGTTGGCATGATCCCGGCACCCAAGAGGGTGTGCCTCATAGAGGAGCCTAAAGGTAATTGACACGGTCTTGAATCCATCCCTATTTCTCTGGAAACTGCTGATACTTTTCTAAGAATAAAACGACAATATGTGTTCACATGGCCCTGTGTCCGTCCATGGAGCCTTGCCGTTAGTCTTTTTAAGCTAATCCTCGCTAAATTGACCACTTTTCGTAGGGTCCTCCGTTTCCTGACAAAACTGGGCAGAGCAAAGTGAATTAGTAGCCGGAGCTGGTATTTTTGAATTCTGTTAAGTGTCGATCTGCAGAAACTCCCAGGCCAGGTGAAATAGTGGAGTGAAAACCGACAGTGCCTAGGCTTGCGATACCAAGAATACTCTGGCGAATAGGCATAGGCAATCCCCGTTAGGTAGGCCACAGGGGGGCGCACCTGCTTCTGGCTCAGATCCCAGGGATTTCTGCCTTTCCTACGGCTTTGAGGTGTGTTGGCCTAGTGTTAGCTACTTTGTGCTTCTGCTCGGGGGCCTGGGATGCCATCTGTCGGGGATCCATTAATAGTGGCCCTGGAAGCAGACCACAGGACAACCGGGGGAAGCTGGAAGTTGCCACTTTAAGAGGCAGTAAGCACCCCCTTTCCTTTTCCCGAAATCCCACAAGTAGGGGGGGAAAAACCTTGCCAGAGCATGGTGTAGAGTTTGTGAGTCACGTTTGTCGTTTACTCGTATAAATTAAATGGCAGAAAGTTGATTGTCCCCTGGTTAATTTTTTGTTCGGTAGTTCATGAGCCTGTGAGAATTGCTTACGATAGGCCACGGGGTCGTCCAGTTCCCAAGAAGAAGGTAAGTCCTACTTTTTTGAACTTCTCAACAAGGTCCTTCTGCTCAAACACTTGTGAAATTGACTGTTTTCAGGTGTCTGCGTGAAGACTTCTGTTCAAGAAGCGCGTCGACCGTTAGTAGATCAGTTGCCCCCATCCCTGTAAAGAGCATTCATTTTTAAGACCTCTAGGGACCAGCTAGGCTGTATCAGTATATTCAGGTAGTGGTGGGGATAGACTTGGGATGATTCTTCACCTATCAGTTCATCAGTGACATTTATCGGACGCTTACCGTGTGCAGAGAACTCTACTAAGCACTTGGGAAAGTACAATACAACGATCTCTCCGGTGACCTCAACCTCACGTCCTGCCTCGGGCTTGGAACGCCCTCCCTCTTCATAGCTGACAGACGATCAATCTCCCCACCTTCAAAGCACATCTCCTCCAGGAGGCCTTCCCCGATAAGCCCTCATTTCCTTTTCTCCCACTCCCTTCTGTGTTGCCTTTGTACCCTTTATTCCCCCCGTCTCTGAGCCCCACAGCACTTACATATCTATAATCTTTTTATATTAATGTCTGTATCTCCCTCTAGACTGTAAGCTGCTTGTGGGCAGGGAGTGTGTCAACCAACTCTGTTATATTGTGTTCTCCCGAGCGCTTAGTGCAGTGCTCTGCACACAGTAAACATTCGATAGATACGACTGACTGATTGCAACAGAGTTGCATTCCCCCGTTTAGGCTGTGAGCCTGTCATTGGGCAGGGATTGTCTCTGTTGCCGAAGTGTACATTCCAAGCGCTTAATACAGTGCTCTGCACATAGCAAGCGCTCAATAAATACTATTGAATGAATGAACAGAGTTGGTAAATGTGATAGCTGCCCACAAGGAACCAACAGCCTCAGTCGTCCATGGTATTTATTGAGCGCCTTCTATGTGCAGAACACTGTATTAAGTGCTTGGGAAGGTACATTACAACAGAATTACCAGACGCATTCCCTGCCTATAACGAGCTTAAAATCTAGAGGGGAAGACAGACATTAATGTAAATAAATCATTTAGAATATATAATTTCAAAATACATAAGTGCTGCGGGGTGGGGTGTGAACATCAAATGCCCAAAGGTTACAGATCCAAGTGCATCTTCCCCTATCTAGTTTATTTGAATATCTTGTTTCCAGGGGGAGACACATTCAGATAAATTACAGGTAGGGGAAATAGAGAATAATGACGTGAGGATCTTCACGGCAAGATAAACCACTCAATTCCTATAGCATCTTCTCCCTGGGGAGGGAGGGCAGAGGAGAGAGATGGGGAGAAGGAAGGGAAAGGGTGGAGGTGGGGAGAAATCTTTGAAAGCTGCCTTGCTGCTCATCCCAGGGTTATCTGAAAGCAGACTAATACTAATTGTGATTAAACCCTGCAAGGGTAAGGCAGTAGATGTATAAGGAAGGGAGAAGGTGAGCCCAGGAAACTGCAAAGTTATTTTTCCCTTTGTGGCTTCTTTCCTTTAAGAAGGGTTTGCCACCCATCTGCTTTCTATGGTATTTTCCCTGAGAGACCATTTGGCAGAGTATTTGGGTACTTGAGAGCAGCGTAAACCTGTTATTCAATCGTATTTATTGAGCGCTTACTGTGTGCCGAGCACTGTACTAAGTAAGCGCTTGGAAAGTACACTTGGGTAACAGCGACGATCCCTGCCGTCTCCTTTAACTTGCCATGTAACTTGGGTGCTACTTTGAAACAAATATACCCAAGCATCCCAAGATGTAACAGCATCTGGGTTTTCTAGGAAGAAAATATGCATGTGGTGTCTTGCAATTTAGAATGTTCTACTATGTTTTGTGTTTTGTTTTGTTTTTCTCCTTAGCAGAAACCAAAGGATACAGAGTTTGCTCAGCAGAGACTGACAAGCTTGAATGTGGGTTTCCAGATGCTCCGGAAGATGGGCTGGAAAGAGGGTTATGGTCTCGGTTCAAGAGGGAAAGGAATCAAAGAGCCTGTAAAATTGTATGTAATGGTAACAAACTTCAGAAGTACAGTAAAATGAGATCAAAATGGCAGGTGTTATGGGATCAAACTTAAATCCCAGAATGGGTTACTTCCTCCTAGGACTGATGGAGTTCAAGAACTGAATTTTGTTGACTTTTTTTGAAGGAGAGTGTGGTCTGGCCCTTGCCTGACTTTTCGAGCGAGGCATGGTTTTCCATTGTGTTCCTAGTTCCTGCCCTCTGCTGAGGGGGGGTTAAAATGCTCTCCGACACTCCCTCCCTGAGTCCTAGGTTGTGGGAAAACCTGTAGGTGGTTTTTGTAAGAGTGAGGAAGCCTTAGAGTAGGGGAGAAAAAAGAACAGTTTATCTCTTGTTTCTTGGGTG
This sequence comes from Ornithorhynchus anatinus, assembly GCF_004115215.2. NCBI lineage: Eukaryota > Metazoa > Chordata > Mammalia > Monotremata > Ornithorhynchidae > Ornithorhynchus > Ornithorhynchus anatinus. The sequence continues at coordinate 114,421,296 of NC_041749.1, read as the reverse complement.
TTTTGAGAAAGCGGGGTCTATTTGCTTAAAGCTTTGAAAATCAGCTATTCCTCCACCTTAGCAGGATCTGAGATCAGGATTCCGAGTTTCAAAGTTGTAGATTTCTTTGAAAAAGCAACCAACAAAATTAAGGGGAAAATGTTTTGACTGTTCAGGCTCCAAACGTAGAGCATGTGACTACTCACCTTCCTGAGCTTAGCGATTTTAATACCATAGAGACTGTCGTAATAAATACTGGCACATCTCTGTGGGTGAATCCTAGCACCCTTTTCCTACTTCTCAAGGTTCATGGTCCCAGAAAGCAGGGAGGCCAAAGCATTATTAAATAAACCCTTGGCATACTACTTTAAAACACCCCTTAGTTCCAGCAGATATTTAGTTTACAGCAAAGTGTAGAATCTGTCAGGTAACACTCCCCAGCATGTCTACAGCATAAACAGAAGGCGATTCCCGTATGTATTGTAAAAGCAGGTAAGTGTTCCTACACCAAGGTATGTGCTTTTTTGTTTCTCTTTTGAAGACGTCCAAAAAAAATGCAGATAAGTTCTCCTACTTGTAATTCTAGCATGCATACTTCTTGGTTGCCTGTAAACATTTGAAAGTACTATATTTGGTGGTTTTAATTGTGTTCTGCATTTAGGCAAATAACTTTCAAGCACCAAACTCCTGTACTAACTGTCAGTTTTACTCCCTAGGGGAACTACCTCTTCAGGGGAGGGCTTGGGTGTTGAAGGGCAAGCAAATAAAGAAGATACATTTGATGTCTTCCGTCAAAGAATGATACAAATGTACAGGCAAAAACGAGCAAGTAAATAGGTATGTGCCTGGCCAAATTCATTTCCTGATTTGCTGCCTTCATTACAATTTGCAAAGCGATTTAAGTTGATGAGAAATAGATATGTTTCCAAAGATACTTGAAAAAAGTGTTTTATAGAAAGCAAGAGATGTTCAGAATGCAGATTTTGTTCAACCTCTTCCTTTCTAGGTTTAACACAAGAAGTGAAGTGCGTGCTAGAAAAATCTAGATATGTACCAAAGCTGCTGCTTGACAGGGCTTCCTATGAATTTTAGCTTAATAACCCTGGCAGTGTGAAAAGAGTTTTGTTTTGTCAAAGCGAACGTGAATGTTGACGTACCCACCAAGCTATACCAAGATTAAGTAATAGCCTTATTTCTAATGTCCAAGCTAACAACTCTGATGCCAACTTACATGGAAAAAACAAGGAGTTTTGGCTCTCCGAAATCCCTTTTGTATCTTTGTTTTGCTAAAATTTTATCTCACAGATGAAGAAAGCTTACTAAGTATCATGGACAGGAAGAAAGACATTTCATTCATTGGCCAGGAGAAGATTGTGGTTCTAAAAGTATTTAAGTGAAAACACAGAAAAAAAGAAATGAAAAGGGAGACCACACCTAACCAGTCTGCATCTATTCCTGAGAATGAAATATTTCTCCAATTCCCCATTTTTCTTTTCTGAGTTTCAGTAGTGCTGATTTTTTCCCCCCCACCCCGGCTTCGGCTTTGCAGTTCTTTTTTCCGATGACTGTTTTTTTCAAGGATTTATGGACCTCCCTGAGTTTGGGCAAAACAGTTCTCTCTTCACCAAACAGATCTCAAGTGTTGATTAAAGAAATAAGCCCTAAGGCAGTCACTGTAGAAATCTGTGACAGACCTGCATTCCCAACAGGCCAAACGGTTGTGTGGGGGACTGGCGTAGAGAATGAGCATACATGAGAGAAGCAGTCTCCATCTCTGGTGCCAAGATTTTCCTTTTTTTAAAAAAAAAAAGTTTTTACAGCATGATTTTGGCTGGTACTTTAAACCGTCAAAGAACCACAAGTGACTTTTCCGACTCTTTCAGAGTTTTCTTTTTCACTCTGGGGAAACATAAAAGTGAACAAGGTCTACTTTATGTTGTCCTACAAGAAGTTAGTGCTGTGCTTTTTAAAACATCATTGGAATTCAAATGCTGAAGACACTGTCAGGTTTCTCATTCCAAACAGCACTTAAAAATGAATTTATTTCTGGTCTGATTGAACATTGCTTTCTAGAAGATTTCTGTTAGTGAGCGTCTGCCTTGCTGACAGAAAACAGGTCAGAAATGTTTTGTGGACTTCATTCTTTAATTGCCTTGCTGGACTTAAGTAGAAGATGAAAGTCTCGAAGTGTAAGTCCAAGGATCAATACAAAATGTTTTGGTCCATTTAGAGCCTTATTTGAAGTTCTTCAGAAGAAATGGAATCTGAAAAGTGTTTTATTTCCCCTTTTGGATTTTGTATCCTGCACTGTGTCTTACAGACTTATTAAACTTCAGCGGCAGTGTGTTAGATCCATGGTCAATGGGGACAGTCAATTAGTTTGACCTTTCTCCAGTTTGTATGGCCTTTCAGAATTCACAAGCAGATTTTAAATCCTACAAGTTATTTTTGGGTTAAAAAATAAGTTTTTCTCTATAGCCTGCACATTTTCTCCCCTCTATGATATGTTTTTGATATATTAATCATGACATCATTTTTGGGGGGTGTTAACCAGAGGCAAAGGACTACTTCGTTATAGTCGTCTTCCAAGGGCCAAAAAAAAAAGTCTACAGTGGAATTTCAAGCACATCTCTGTTCTTACTCCGAGGAATCTGATTGCAGTCTTATTTCATCTAGCACCATGCTTCTTGTAACTACATGCCACATTCAAATGGTACAGGAAGTGAAATCTTTTACCGCAGAGCATCAGTGTCCAAAATTTCTAAATAAGTGTTAATATGCAAGACAACTTGGGATCCTCTGATTCAGCTGTCTTTCTGACTTGACTGTAAGGTCAGAGGACATAATGTAATCAGTTCTCCTTGAAAAATGACGGAGTAGAAAGAAATGCTTTCACTTTTGTTTTTTAAAGAGCGATTGCTTTTCTAAAGCAAAGAATTTACTCAGGTTGTGAATACCAGGTTCCTCTTATTTGCATTGACTGAATACGGTTCCCGCAAAGCCATGTTTGTGGGCCATGCACGTCCTTCCCCGTTGTTGTTGTCTTGAAACAGCAAGAGGCCAAAGTACACTATAAATGGTTGCAAAAAGTATTCAGCTGTGCTGGTACGGGCATCTTTTTCTGCCAACTGGCAAATGCGTCTGCACACACGAATACTGAGAAGTTGGAAGTGTCGAGGCTGGGAGTGCAGATTTTTAAAGCTAAAGTTCACCTGGTAATCCTGACCTTTTTCTTTGGCTTGGTTTGAAGATGCTTCAGAGAGATTTTTTTTTTTTTTACCCCAATCTTACTCAGAATTGTATAAAAACCATAAACCGCACAATTGTGTCACACAAGGGTTGCCCCCTCTCCCTCCACCCCTCCCCGCCCCCGCCCCCAAATCAACTGTATGATATTACAGCTGCAGCAGCGCATTGGCTTTTGTCAGAAGGGCTACCTGAAAGTGCATTCCCTGCACTTTTTCCCGCTCGATCCTTAGGCCATTGTGTTGGATAAAAAAAAAAAAACATAAATGGTCTTTTGCACTAGGAGTTGATCAATCATGGTCAGTTGAGAGTACAGCTCTATGGAATCATTGCTGGTAGCCACAGCGCTATTTCTAATCCCCACTAATATGGGTGTAAATCTTTCTTTGGAGCTCAGGAACTAAATGACCATTATTACTATTTGCAGCTGTTTGGTTTAGCCGCACGTTTCCAGTTCACCTCTTCTTTCCCATTTACGTTTTGGAAGCACGTTCATTCTTTTGGCTACATAAAGTGCAGTCTGCAAATAAAAAATAACACAGTTCAAAGTGTTGTTTCACATGAGTTGGGGCATTTCCACTTTCTCAGCCACCTGGTCCCTAATCGTCATTCTAGGGTGTTTGGGTTTGAGCTGAGAACCATTTTGGTGTACTTTAGCTAAAAACCTACTTACGTAGGCTGGAGAAATTGTAAATATTCAGGCGATGTTCCCTACTGATTTCAGCTCATTTTAAAGCAATTTACTGAAGTATAATGCAGTCTTGACAATAAATGTGAACTGTGGTTCTTGGGGGAATCATCACCTGTGCCCTGTATAATTGTAGTATGGTCAATCTTTCTTGTACCAAACTTGGATTTGGAACAAGATATCAGCAGAGCAGCCCTGGTGCTAAGATTCTAGAGTTGCTCTCAAGTGGGTTTCCACATACCACTTTAATCTTGTTTTACTAATGATGACCGTACTCTCCTTTGCAAGAGGAGTTTCTCCCTTATTTGACCTGCTTTTGCAGGTTGTTCTTAGTGGAAAAAAAAAAACAAGCAAAAAACATTATTGTGCAAATACATTGCCTTGTTGAAGTCACTAGTTTCTTTTCTGTCATTTTAGTTTCCAGGGTCTCTTCCATGAAGACTACAAGCATCAGTGAAAATTTTAACTTACTTCAGTGGTGTGATTACTGTCTCTTGGTTTGTTCTAATCATCGGTAATCTTGTAGAAAATTTTGACGTTTATGTTCCATGTAAATTGGCAGTGCTAAACTAATGATAGAAGATACTTATGTTGTCACATAATGGAAATTTCTTTTTTAGTAGACGTATTAAGTTGTGAAAGTTGTTAACCTTTTAGTATCTACAATAAATGAAGAGGAAAAAATGATTCCTTATGCTTTCTATGATGTATTTGTAAATGGGCCCAATTAGGGGGAAGTTATAACGCATTTTTTGATGCTGGTAAATGCAATTTGGGTTACCCTCCCAAATTAAACGGCACAGGTTTTTGGAGGGAGAATCTTATTCCTTGCTGTTGTCTTGCCTTTGTTTGCCAATTGTTTCCCAGCTTTTTGATTTTTTTTCCTTTTCCCTTATTTTCCTTAATTACTCCACTGGCTTCATAGTGACTGTTTCTAAGAAAGCATAAAGGGTCTCTTTATTTCTTTTTTGTGGTGCTAATCCCTCCAAATGGGTCATATCGAAAGTGGAAAAAACCCCGAGACATTGCTTCCTTGATTTTATTGGTGCCGAAGGAAAGTAACTAATGACCTAGAAGCTTTGTTTTGTGCCCATTGAGGGGAAACTTTGCCACATTCTATTGATTCATCTTCAGTACAGAGCTAGTGAAAGAGTATGTCTTTCAATGTTTAGAGATTCGAGAGCCTCCGACCAAGTTTTCCGAGGTAACAGAATGAGACCCCCCGTAACACAAAGTAACTCAAACCCCCAAAAGGATGGAATCTTTTTGTGAACATCTAGATTTCCATCTCAATATCACAAGAAACTTGATCATCTCTTGAGAGGAAGCTCTGTCTGGTCCTCGCCTGAAGAGAAAATCTTCCAAAATCCTGGAGGAAAATAGGGCTCTTTATGAGTTGAGAACCTCCTGGAGACGAGGCAAAAAAAAAAAAAAAATCTATTCCACCGAAGCCTATGTCTGTACAGAATGCTACCTTTAAAAAAACCGAACTCTTTTAACTTCAATAGATTATGTGAAGTGTTTATCACTGACCGAGTAATAAGAACAACTGTTGTGCTTTTTTGCTTTCTGTTTTGAATGACTGTTTTAAACAAATTTGCAGCCGCACTGTCATGGCCAGGTTCATGTTAATAGGTAGGAAAATTAGCTCTCAATGTTAAAAGGAAAGAGGTTCCAGCTACTGAATGCTAATATGGAAACAATAGCAAAAATGAATGAAAGACAATGAAATCTGTGTGGTACTTTAACTGCATGTCTGAAATGTAGGAGAAAAATCCTTTTAAACAGCTGGGTATTGTGTGCATGCATCATTTGAAAGGAAGGGCTGGAAATAACAGACTTGTTAAGCAGGAAGTTCTGATTTTTGATTAAACAGCTGGGTATTGTGTGCATTCATCATTTGAAGGAAGGGTTGGGAATAAGAGGTTTGTTAATCAGGAAGCCCTGATTTTCAACTATTATAAAATGGCTTTCCCTGCTACTCTTTGGTACTATTTAGGTTGCTGAGCCTCTGTTAAAATCTGAATACACCAGAGGCAAATAAAAATTCATTTTTTTCCCTTCAGCGTGTTAATACATTTAAAATTCATCTTATGGTGGAAGCCATAAACCCAACATAGCCCATGTTTTCTTTCATTGTCACCCGGATTTTGCACATCCCTTTTCACGTTTTACACACTTCGTATCTGTTTTGTGGAGGCAGAAGTGGGGCAAATGGGGCGATGGTTCCGTAAACCAAGGAGGACCCCACTCTAGGAAAAGCTATCCTAGATTACTTAATTTTCAACAAAAATTTGATCTCCATGGCTTCTGGACCCCCTCAGACTCCACTCAGCTGAGTAAAAAAATCCATTTCTCGTAGAAACACCCTTTACAGAAAAGTGGGGTGTTCGCTGACTCTCTGGCCAAAGACCACAGTCAAACTACTTTTAGAGAATGGATCAAGAGCTCCTGATGGATCAGACTTCAAAAAGCTTGCTCTTTGTAAACCAGTTTTATTTGTACTGCTGAACAGCTATCCCTTGATAGCAACTTTATCTCTACCAGAGCGTCCAGGTCTTCTCCATTTAGTGCTTTGGAGGAAGCATGCAAGGGAGGAAGTGAGGACAGCTGTAAGAATTCTGCTGGGGTGAAAGGAGGTTTCCGTCAGTTAAATGTGTTAGTGTGGCAGCCTTATCTTTCAGAAACTGCTTCACTGACTAGTCTTGGAATCATCTCCTTCCCCCACGTCCCCACCCCCCCCCCAAAGATGCTTTTTATTAGAAATGCAAAGCTTTTGTACCTGACAGCTGCACTGTATGCAGTCGACTGGCTGAGAAATTCTTAGGAGAGAAAAAAAAAAAAGATACCCTGAACTTTAAAAATCGATACTTATCAAAGGAAACGGAAAAGATAGGCCAGGGTTTGGGAGATACGGGATCATCATCATCTTTACTGTGAAGCTAAAGTCCAAATGGAGCAGCATTACTTATGATTCTCTTGCTTAAAAGCAACATCTAGTAGTGCTTACTGGTATGTTCACGTACAGAGGTGCTGGTTACTATATGGTTCAAAGCCTAAAAGCAAGCTATCCCTAATGAAAATATTTTAGCCTGATTAAGCCCGGCAGTCTCGATAGAGAAGCCAAGGACCGACTAAACAGACCCGCTCTCATTCCTCAAACATCCCTGCAGATCAGGGTTGAATAACTTCAAGGAGATTGTGAGAGAGAAGGGTCAAATGAATTTCTGTTGCACATTTAACAATTAAATTCACTTTAGAAAAGAATTTCTTTGCTCAAGCCTGAAGGCCTCTGGCTTCCTGAATGAAATGAAAAGGTCTAAGAAAGCCCAAACAATACAGCATCGGAAGATGCATTGAAATGCTTCGGCCTGAAGGATGCCATCCGAAGGAGCCTGATGCACAGCTTCAGGTCCTTGATGAAGAGGGGCCTGCTTCCCAGCCTTTCAAGAATGTGGGACAGTCTGAAGTTCCAGCCCTTGTCACTTGTGGCAAGACCCAGGGCAACAGGCAGCCTTTCAGGTAAACCTAGTGTTGTATTAATTAGTTTTCAAGGACAGTAGTAAAAACTTCAGAATAATGGCTTAAAAGCTCCTCAATGGAAACATTCTTCCTGATCGGCATTTGCTCCAAGCACACTCGGTCCCACCACTTCTTGATCAATGGTTTCTTAAAGTTAGCTGAGCCGTTTTGAAAGCCTTGCTAATTTGGTGGCCTTTTATTAATGGATGGTCTCCTGTATTTTTGTTTTTCTGTTTGGGGGAGGGGTGAGACAAGAAGGAGAAAGGGCATTTGGTGTGTGGGAAGGGGGAGGGGAGCGAAAGGGGCAGCATTCTCTCTTTCCACAAGTTGAAAAATGAATGTTTTCTAGCTTGATTCTCTTCCACTTCTCTCCATTCCTAGTGGATTCCGTTTTACGCCCACGTCTTCAAACAGTGCCTCTTGCAAAAAGCTACACTAGCTGCTTTTTCCTTGCGGTCATCTCATTAAATTAGGACATTTCATCTGCCTTCTAAATTTGTGAATTTTAATATCGTCTCTCATTTCTCAGGATTTCTTAATTCCCTCCCCCCCAAACTCCTTTCTTGATGCATAATGTTTTACTGGATTGAAGAACCCATTCCTTAGGGTATGAAGGTAAGCCCAGTGCTAGCAGGAATTTCTCAGGCGATCACTTAAAAACCAAGCAAACAAAAATCTATATATCTATATATCGGTCACAACGACCAACCGGCTAAAACGTGTCCCGATTACAAAACTGGGACATTCTGGCTCCTTGATATTTGGTTCAGAGCTTTTTCCTTCTGCTTCTCTTTCAAGGACTGGTTGGGGTTCTAACCAGGGCTTACTGTGATTTCTAACTGTCTTTGCCTGGTTCTTCTCCCTGCCGTGTAGTGCTTCCACTGATTTGGTCTCTACCCATCTGACCCGATTCCACCCTTTCTTTCCCCGCTTGATTCCATGCATTCTTAACATTCCAGTTGGGAAACTTGGCTCTCCCTACTTGGGCGCATCTGCAACGCCCACTAGTCGTTGGGGGGTTTGGGTTGGGTTTTGGTTTGTTTTTTTTTTTTTAAAAAATTATTATTGTTGTTTTTCTGGCAGAACCAGGCACACAGCATGTTGGTGCCTCGGTAGGTCTCTTCCCCTTTCCCACCTGCCACTTCCAGACTTCTCTCATCCACATCCTCTTTCTCCTCCCCCAAACTTGGCTTCACGAAGCTCTCGCTCTTGCGAAGCAACTCAGGAGCGAAAGCTGAGAACTGAGGGGGAGGAGGAGGAAGCAGGAAGAGGCCTGGGGCGGGGGGGCTGCAGGCGGCCCGCACTCCCCTTCATAACTGCTTTCAAGCCCCGTGGGTCACCGGCCTCTGATAGCTAATTGGGGAGGGGGCGGGCGGTCACGTGGTCGGAGGGCAAGGGTTAGGCGAACGTGTGTGTCGTTCCCCCCCCCACACCTAACCGCCTCCGACTCCCCGTAGTTCGTGCCCCCCTCCCCCCTCCCCCCAAGAGGGGTGGTAGGTTCCAGGCTTATCTCTTCTGGCTTGGGTTACTCCAAGTGGACAAGGTGTGGGGGTTCAAGGCCTGCCTTCCTTACCCTTTCCCTCTCCTCCCCCCCCCGGAGACTAACCTACCGCCCTTCCCAAAAGGTGGGTAGGCCCCCTCCCCTACAAGGCCCGAGGAACAGGTTTGGGGTAGAATAGTCACAGTTTTCCACAGCCTGAGAGAATGGAGGGAACCATTTTAGTTAAGGCCTAATGTGTGGCTGTTGGGGGGGCGTTCCTGACAGAAACCAGGAGAGCTTGTGCTCCGGTTACTTATTACCTCAAAATCTGGTTTGGTTTCAAAATAGTAATCCCCCCCCCCCCCCTAAAAAATGTCAGTTTGAAGGGGTTTGGCCGGGGCGGAGGGTCTAGGTAATCTACTGTGTCTCTGGGCTCTGAAATAATCAAGTTAAGACTCCAGTTAAACATCTGTTCAGGTTTGGGGTGGGGGAGGGCTGGGTTGGGTTTTTTTTTTAAGTGTTTGCTAAAGAGGTGTTCGCTAAAAGGAAGTGTAAAACGCTCTTGTTCAGCCTTCATCCTTGAAGATGCTTTAGAGCCAGAAAGAATCATAATTTTATATGGTTTGGCAGTTTTAAAGCAGTGCACTGTGCGTTGATCTTCCTCTTCCCAGAACACACAGACTTTAACTCCCTGCAAATGATAGCAAGCACGCCCTACGAAATTAGCTGTTTTACCATGCATCTGGCCTGGTAAAAGAGAAAATACATCTAGCCGTGACCAGTATCCCTGTAATTGTAGTTGACCCCGGGCCAGTTTTTCTTTTGCTAAATTTCTAACGTGACTGCAGGGCAAATTCATTAGTGATTCAAATGTTTGTGGTCTGTGCGGAAAAGGCGGTATGGAGCCTGTTGCCATTGATTCTTTGCTTTTGGTTAGGTACCGTACGTGGAATTTGGCCCTCCCCTAGCCTTCCGCCCAGTAGATTCATATGTGCTCCATGAATTTATTTTTAAATTTTCCCCCTTTCCCAAAGTGCCAGAGCCAAAATGTGGGCCAAATCTAAAAAAGAGAGCTGAGATAAAACTCACGATTCCTAAGAAATCCCATGTAAAAGCAGCTACATTTTGTGCCAGAAGAACAGTTTTCTCTGATCAAAAACGAGTCACATGTGCTGTGCAGCTGTCTGATGAGAATTAGGCCAGACAACTGCTGAGTGAAATACGGTTTCTGTTTTCGAGAGAAATGGTTTCTAGTGGCCCAGATTATGCCTTTGTCATAAAATTTATGGTAACGAAACTATTGTTTAAACTGCTTTCAATTTTAGGGCATATCGAAGGAGATTGCTGGAAAAAAAAATACTTTCAAAAGAAGCAAGAGTTAAACAAGTTACAGAAATAGTTAGAATGGTCAAATGTCTGCTCTGACAAGAAATTTAGCATTTAAAACTAAAACCGGGGAGGTTTTATTGCAGCCGAACATCCGAAAATGAACAATTCCACTGCTGTCCTTTTCCTTGGTTTTGTTTGTGGATTAATACAACAGATGGAAGCATCCCTCCACGACTACATACCGAGAAAAACTGTAAAGTATTCAAGTAAGTGTCTCTCTCAGAAAACCCGATTTCATTCTGCGTTAAAGAACGGTCAAGATTTGACCCGCTTAAGTAGCCGCGTGGGTGCAAATATTTTTTTCCTGTGTCTACTAGCCTTAATTTAGCCATGCACGTAGAGTTTGGGGAAAAAATCCACCAAATTTGTCGCTGGTTTATAGAATTTTCACTGGGCCTAGTTTGTTTTACTTCAAACTTTTACATGTCCACAGCCTGGTTTCTTTTGAATATGATTTGAGTTCTTTCAGGACTTTTTCTTCGGTCCCATGCTAATTTTGCATAGCAGCTTTTACTCAATTCCCCCAGGGACTATCTTTACTCTCTGAAAATGTGGTAGTAGACCCTTCGGAGGGAACGTTAATTCTGAAACTACAAAGGGACCATAGAGTGCTGTGCTGTACCCTAAGCCCAATTTAGGCCACTATTCATTCAACAGTCTCTTACAGGTCTGGGAGAGGCAATGCCCCCCCCTTCCCCTCCCCCCCCCCCCCCCCCCAAGTGCCTAACACTGGGTACTGGGAGCATTATTGGGCTTATCTTTTGGATTTTTAGCAACTGTATGTACAACTCAAATGCAATGAACTTCAGCAACAAAGGGAACTGTCAGATTAAGACTGTGGGAATTGAATTTCAAAGTAATTTCAAAGTAGAAAACAGGTGAAGAAAGTACATTTCAAATTAGGAAGGGTCACATAATGAAAAGGTTTCGATTAAAACTTTGGTGGCAATTATCAAATAACTCAGAGCGTTTTGGGTTCAGAGTCTTTGGATGAACAAGGCTAAATCTTGCACCTTTCCAAAACCATTAATAAGGAGAAAGAGTTGGAGTTGTCTTGATCCTTTTTTTTTTAATTTTTGTGCAGTTGGGAAATATTTAAAAGCTGTAACTCTTGGTATGATTAGTCATTTTCTGTTGCGCTCTGTAGAGAAGGTCATCTGACAGCAGTCGAGGTCATTTAATGTCTTTAATAATAAATGGTGATTGGAGTGGAGTGGAGTTTTGCCCATTCTTCTTTCAAATTTTGATCATACCAGTTTATTTCTAAAAGAAAATGGCCTTTGAACTTTAATTGTTTTAGACGATAGCATAAAAGCATTTGTGAAAATGAGGTATTCCGATTTTTCAACACTGCTGCTGGATGAAGAAATTGAGATCTTATTTATCGGGGCCAAGGAAGCTGTCTTTGCCGTTGACATGAATGACATCACCCAAGAAATAGCCCATGTAAGTGAGAGTCATACTCTTTTGAAAAATGCCTTGTTGGAATCTCTTCATCTGGTAAACCACTCATATGCATATTACCAAAGCACTGCCTTTCAATGCTTTGAAGTCAAATAGTGATAAATGCCGAAGCAGCTCCCCAAAAGCTGGTATTTTGGAAGTGCTGCTGTGAAACTTTCTCAAGAGCTTTAAATTGCCCTCGTGACAATCCGGGCCTTTTGCATCTTGGAGAAACAAAATGCTTGACGTTTGTGAACTCTATAGCGAATATCAGTTTACATCCTAGGTCCCCTTAAGATTAAAAGCCAATTAATAAAATTATCCAAATCACAGATAGTTGCGTAATGAAACCCCAATAAACTGGACAGTCATGATTTTTGAAGTTCCGTCTCACCACCCAAAAAGCCTAGGGCAGTCCCTATTGGGGCAATGCTTTTCGCCAGGACGGGGGAAGAGGACCCCACGGCCATGGGCGGCCAAAGCGGTGGCACCGAGAATTTTCCACCGGGAAGGAGGAGGTGACTGTTCAGCCTTCTTGTCCTCTTCTTTGGCAGCAACAGCAGCCATCGCCGCCATGGCTGAACAGAGCCATTCTCTGGGGCTATCCATGAGAGTTTATGGCGGACCCAGAGGGACACTTCCATCCCTGTCTGCAACTCCCATGAATGGTCCGGTCAGTCAGTCGATTGTATCTGACCGCCTACTGGGAAAGTACAACAGGGTTAGACATGATCCCTGCCTCCGAGGAGTTTGGAATCTAGTGGGAGAGAGACACTCAAATAAATTGGACAGGAAAAAGGAGGAAAAGGGAACAACGTGCATGAGTTGGTGCTTAATAGGGTTTGTAGGTTATGGGCTTAGGTGGCACTGGAGGGCTGAAGTGGCAGTTGGGATGATATAAAGTGGGGAGGTTAGAAGGCTCTGGGTATGTTGCCCCCCTCAGAAATCTCCAATGGTTGCCTATCAACCTTCATATGAAGCAAAAACTCCTCACTATTGGCTTCAAAACTCTCCATCCCCTTGCCCCCTTCTTACCTCTCCTCCCTTCTCTCCTTCTGCAGCCCAACCCGCACACTCCGCTCCTCTGCCGCTAACCTCCTCCTCCTCATTTTCACCTGTCCCGCCATCAACCCCTGGCTCACAACCTACCTCTGGCCTGGAATGCCCTCCCTCCTCACATCCGCCAAACTAGCTCACTTCCCCCCTTCAAAGTGCTACTGAAAACGCACCTCCTCCATAGAAGCCTTCCCAGACTGAGCCCCCCTTTTCCTCTGCTCCTTCTCCCCCTTATCACCCTTCCTCCCTCTGCTCTGCCCCCCCCCCCACAGCACTTGTGTATATATGTACGTATTTATTCTATTTTACTAATGATGGGCATGTCACTCCCCTTCTTAAACAACTCCAGTGGTTGCCTATCAACCTCCGCTCCAAACAAAAACTCCTCACTCTAGGCTTCAAGGCTCTCCATCACCTTGCCCCTTCCTACCTCTCCTCCCTTCTCTCTTTCTACCGCCCACCCCGCACGCTCCGCTCCTCTGCCGCCCACCTCCTCGCCGTCCCTCGGTCTCGCCTATCCCGCCGTCGACCCCTGGGTCACGTCCTCCCGCGGTCCTGGAACGCCCTCCCTCCTCACCTCCGCCAAACTGATTCTCTTTCCCTCTTCAAAACCTTACTTAAAAATCACCTCCTCCAAGAGGCGTTCCCAAACTGAGCTCCTCTTCCCCCTCTACTCCCTCTGCCATCCCCCCTTTACCTCTCCGCAGCTAAAGCCTCATTTTCCCCTTTTCCCTCTGCTCCTCCACCTCTCCCTTCCCATCCCCACAGCACTGTACTCGTCCGCTCAACTGTATATATTTTCGTTACCCTATTTATTTTGTTAATGAATTGTACATCGCCTTGATTCTATTTAGTTGCCATCGGTTTTTACGAGATGTTCTTCCCCTTGACGCTGTTTATTGCCATCGTTCTTGTCTGTCCGTCTCCCCCGATTAGACTGTAAGCCCGTCAAACGGCAGGGACTGTCTCTATCTGTTGCCGACTTGTTCATCCCAAGCGCTTAGTACAGTGCTCTGCACATAGTAAGCGCTCAATAAATACTATTGAATGAATATATCTATAATTCTGTTTCTACTGATGCTATTGATGCCTGTCTACTTGTTTTGTTTTCTTGTCTGTCTCCCCGCTTCTAAACTATAAGCCCGTTGTTGGGTAGGGATTGTCTCTGTGGCCGAATTGTACTTTCCAAGCGCTTAGTACAGTGCTCTGCACACACTAAGCGCTCAATAAATCCAGTTGAATGAATGAATGAAATTAGAAATCCATCGGAGGAGGCCTCCTGGAGGAGATGAAATTTTCTCAGAAGGGCTTTGGAAACGGGGAGAGCTGAGGCTTGTTGAATATGAAGTGGGAAAGAGTTCCAGCAAGGGAAGGAGGGCATGAGCAAGAGGTTGGTGGTGAGAGAGATGAGGTACAGATGAGGTAACCGAGGCACAGAGAAGTGAAGTGACTTGCCCAGGCCCAGCAAGTGAATCATCCTGATAAGGAATGAAGACTACAGACCGGGCCAGTTTAGCCGAAGTGGCCACCCGGGCTGACAGTACTTGCACCTGGATGGCCATGGCAGCCCTAACTGAAATTGTCAGGAAGTCTGAATTGGTCATGGGTTCTAATCCCAGCTCCGCCGCTTACCTGCTGTGTGACCTTGAGCAAGCCGCGTAACTTCTCTGTGCCTCGGTTACCGCATCTGTAAAATGGGGATGAAGACCGTGAGCTCCAAGTGGGACAACCTGATTACCTTGTACCTTCCCCAGCGCTTAGAACGGTGCTTGGTGCATAATAAGTGCTTAACAAATGCTATAATTATTATTATTATTATTATTATTAACTGGCCTGTCCTGGTTCCTTTCAACCAGCGGCACAGCACAGGATGGGCCATTTTAGCTGGGGTTTTGGCTGTTGGGGAGTTTTTGCTTCATATGAAGGTTGATAGGCAACGACTGGAGATTTTTGAAGGGCGAGAGAGGGCACGAGTGCCCAGAGCGTTCTAATCTCCCCACTTCATATCATCCCAACTGCCACTTCAGCCCTCCTGTGCCACCTAAGCCCATAACCTACATACCCAGCGTGGCTCAGTGGAACGAGCACGGGCTTGGGAGTCAGAGGTCACGGGTTTGAATCCCATCTCTGCCACTTGTCAGCTGTGTGACTGTGGCAAGTCACTTAACTTCTCTATGCCTCAGTTCCCTCATCTGTAAAATGGGGATTAAGACTGTGAGCCTCATTTGGGACAACCTGATTACCCTGTATCTACCCCAGCGCTTAGAACAGTGCTCTGCACATAGAAAGCGCTTAACAAATACCAACATTATTATTATTGTTATTATACCCTATTAAGCACCGACTCATGCACATTGTTCCCATTTCCTCCTCCTTCCTGTCCCCTTGGCTGATTGGCAGCATTGCTGTCAGTGGCCTGACTGAACTGGACCGTGCTGACCCCTCCTCTCTCTCCCCCACCTCCCTGTTTCTCCCTCTACCACCTTCCTTTTAGACCCTGCACTTCTCAACAGCTCAAACTGATGAAAAGCAGCATGGCGCAGTGGATAGAGCACGGGCCTGGGAGTCAAAAGGCCATGGCTTCTAATCCCCGCCACTTGTCTGCTGTGTGACCCTGGACAAGTCACTTCACTTCTCTGTGCCTCGGTTACCTCATCTGTAAAATGGGGATTGAGACTGTGAGCCCCACATGGGACAGGGATTGGGTCCCTCCCAACTGACATGTATCCACCCCAGCACTTAGTATAGTGCCTGGCACACAGTAAGTGCTTAACAAATACCATAATTATTATTATTAGATTGATAATTGAGGCATTCCCTCTCCTAAATGCACCATTCAGGGAAATTATTTTTGTTGTTTTCGAAAGTACAATTTTAAAAGCTTTTTTTCTTTCACATACACAAGTGAACAACAAAATGTCATTGTGAGGAAAAAAGAAAATCCCTCCCCCCCCCCCACCCTGCCCCCAAACTGGAACTTTCCTAGCATGAATAGTAGCCTACTCTCCAGTCTTTTGGGACTTTGGGTTAAATACACTGTTAATGACAATAAAAATGAAAGAGCAAGTTTATGTTGACTAGGGAGAAATCTGAATCTAAAAGTAAAATTCAGCTCCAAGGGCAATTGACAGGAATAAGTTGAGGGGTTTCCATTCAACTACATAAAGAGTTGGCTGATGAGCACAAGGACATTTCCACAATTTTCACATTTCATGGTCTTTTCACCTGATGCCTTTTTATTCAGCAAAATCACAATCCTTCATGAATAGTGGCACCAATTAGCATTTAAGTATCTACTGAGTGCAAAGCAATGTACTAAATTGGACTTCTGAAATCCTTTATCCTTTATAGGTGTTCAAAGAGCGGTATTAAAAATAGAACCGAAGTATGAATAATCTAGTTTTTCACTTTGCATTTAGAGTTGTTGGCCTAAAAAGATGATACATTTGCTTATTTGGATTCCAGGTGTTTTGGCATACTTCTGAAGAGAGACAGCAGGCATGTGTTCATAAAGGAAAAAGCCAAGTAGGTAAAAGTTGAAATTTATCTTCCTCACTGATTTCATAATAACTATGAAATTATTGCCATTTAGAGCCCAATTTATTTGTTTTTTTCCTATTAAAAGCAAATGCCTTGCCACTGGTGTTTCACATCGATTATCCTATAAATTTATGGTAGTGTAGTTCTGACACCTAATGCTCTTTGTGAATTGATGAAGAGTTGTCACCAGTAAATATCACATCAAAAAACCTGCCCTGAACTCCTAGTGGATAGAGCACGGGCCTAGGAGTCAGAAGGACCTGGGTTCTATTCCCGGCTCCACCACATGTCTGCTGTGTGACCTTGGGCAAGTTACTTAACTTCTGGACCTCAGATATCTCATCTGTAAAATTGGGGATTGAGACTGTGAGCCCCATGTGGGATGTGGACTGTGTCCAACCCGATTAGCTTGTATCTACCTCAGAGCTTAGTACAGTCCCTGGCACGTAAGTGCTTAACCAATACCATTAAAAAATAAAATTTAGGTGGGATCTGTTTGTTTTTCTTCTCCTCTGTTTCAGGTTGAATGTCAGAATTACATCCTCCTCCTCCACAAAATAACTGACACTACCTTCTATGTTTGTGGATCAAATGCATTTCATCCCTCCTGTGATTTCATGGTAAACATTTTAATATACTGAATTTATGTATATGACTGCTTGACCTAGTTTTCAATAGTGTCGATGCAACAAGTCATTTTGTACCAATCACAAATAAGTATGGCACATTTCTTTAGGACATTGATTATTAGGTGAATGGTGTTATTAAATGATCATAGGTCCACTGTAATTTTCCATTGTTCAATGCAGATGCTCAACAAAACAAAGATGTTTCTAAAGGGGAAAGCTGAGGAGAGCAGAGGGAATTGTCCATTTGGCCTAACCCTAAAGTACAGTTCTGTCCTAGTTGGTATGTTTCGTCTCTTTCTAATTCATGGAAGTTTAAATAAAGACTCTGTCTTAATTTGATCACAACTACTCAATATTATAATTAGATTGGCTAATTAATTAGTGGCCAATCCAATTTCTTCTTTTAAGTGTTGAGAAACAGCCTGAAAAGGGTTAATACGTAATTGAAATTGTCAGCTTCATTAAATAGAACAGTTAGGACTCATTCAATCAATCCATTGTATTGGAGCGCTTACAGGGTGCGGAGCTCTAGTCCGTTGTGGGCGGGGACTGTCTCTCTTCATTTCTGAACTGTGCTTTCCAAGCGCTCAGTACAGTGCTCTACGCACAGTAAGTGCTCAATAAATATGATTGAATGACTAAGTGCTTGAGAGAGTACAATATGACATACACATTCCCTGCCCACAGTGAGCTTAGAGTCTAAAGAGTATGCATTTCCTCTTGGGACATTTCTCCCCTAGCCAGATCATGAGAAACTTTTGGGTGTTTTGTTTTTCTCCCAGTTATGCCTAGAGATCATATTGGAAACTAGGAAATCTAAATATAATAATCCAAAGCTTTTCTGTATGCATCAATCTTTGAAGCCTTAAGAGAGTTTTAAATTTTATATATTTATGTTAAAGATTGAGCAGAGAGGGAGGCAGAATAGGAATGCTGTGTATTTGAGTCAAGGGCCCAGAGAAAGTACTGAAATGTTTTCAAATCTGGACTATTGTGTGTTTCTTCTGTTGCAAGCTTTTGGTCTCATTGGTTTTAAGATTATTTTCTGTACCTGTATTTCTTTTTGATTGTTCCAGACGGCGCGCTTTTCTCTGCAACCTACAGCAACTTTTTGGGCACTGCACCTGTTATATTTCGGGGATTGAAAAATCACTTAAAGACAGAGTTCAAAAAAGCTTGGCTTAATGGTAAAAGGCACTATGAGTTGTACTTAGTCTTTGGATAGTTTACATTACAGGAAAGCATAATTAGAAAAGATTCCAATCTGTCAAACATTGCCTTGTTTTAAAGTTAAAGCTGAACTTGTTTAATCATTATCCTGGGGTCTAATTTAGAATATGTGGGTGAACACATTTATCTCATCTTCAAAATGTGGGGTTTTCTTTTTACCTCTTCAGGGTCGTTTTGTTTTCTAAAAGAGGCTTTTCCTTCTCTAATCCTGTATACAAATAGAGTTTTAATGGGTTTTTTCCTCTACAATTGCTGTTTAATGTACGCATAATAAGCCCCATTAAAGAGGAAGAAAATCTGAATGAAGAAGGTAGTCAGCATTTTTGGAAACAAGTTGTATCCAGAAGATGCAGTGTGGCCTAGGGGAAAAAACACAAGCCTGGGAGGGAGGGGGTCAAAGGATCTGGGTTCTAATCCCAGCTCCCCTACTTGTCTGCTGTGTGACTTTGGGCAAGTCACTTCACTTCCCTATGCTTCAGTTACCTCATCTGTAAAATGGAAGACTGTGAGTTCCATGTGGGATAGGGACTGTGTCCAACCTGATTATCTGGCATCTAACTCGATGCTTAGTACGGTGCTTGTCACATAGTAAATGCTTAACAAATATGATTTTTTAAAATGCAATTTAATCTAGGCTATAAATCGCTTTGATAAAGCTTAGCTCAACTCTGTTGGAAAAGGAAGGTTGCCAGAGAGCTACTGTGAAGCGATGATTTTGCATTCTGTGTATATAAGACTGTAAGCTTGTTGTGGATAGGGAATGTGTCTGCCAACTCTGTTGTATCGTACTCTCCCAAATGCTTAGTACACTCAGTACTAAATGTACTTAGTAAACACTCAATAAATACCATTGATTGATTTACAAGAAATATGACCCGTGAATTTAAAGCTCACCTATCTGCTGTTTTAAAACATGCTGCTTTCAGGTGAATTAGGGTAAAGTCATTTTGTTTGTTTCATGGTACTCGTTAAGGGCATACAATGTGTCAAGCACTGTTCTAAGCACTGGGGTAGGTACGAGTCAATTAGGTCAGACATAGTCCCTTTCCCACGTGGGGTTCACAGTCCGAAGTAGGAGGGAGAACCGGTATTGAATCGCCATTTTACAGCCGAGGAAGCTGAGGTACAGAGAAGTTAAGTGAGTTGTCCAAGGTCACACAGCCAGCAGTTGGCCGAACCGGAATTAGAACCTAGGTCCTCTGACTCCCAGGTCTGTGCTCTTTCCACTGGGCCACCCTGCGCTTTGTTGGCTTTGGTTTCTTACTTCGCATAAAACGTCTGCAGTATTCATAAGTGAATTCTATATTCCAGACCCCAGCTTTGTCCACATGGATGTTGTGCAAGAAAGCAAAGATAACCCTAGCGGAGATGATGATAAAATTTATGTATTCTTCTCCGAAACGGCTGTTGAATTTGAATTCTATGATAAACTTCTAGTGTCAAGAATCGCTCGTGTTTGCAAGGTTAGTATTGGAGGCAAAGTCATTTTTTTTTTTTTGATGTTTAAGCCGAGAGGAAGCTTTATAGTAGAATGGCCACTTATGTAGCTCACTCAACACGTATGTACGCCTCCGTAAATTATACGTGGGCATTTTATGTTCTCTTCCTTTGCCATCTGTGATTTGTCTACTTAATAATAAGAACTGTGGTCTGTGATAAACTCTTATGGTGCACCAAGCCCTATGTTCCCTGCTGAGGTAGAATACAATAAGATCAGACACAGTCCCCGTCCCGCAAGGGGTTCGCAGTCCAAGAGGGAGGGAGGACAGGTATCGAATCCCAATTTTACAGATGAGGGAACGGACACTGACATGTTGTGACTTGCTCAGTAGGCAAGTGGCATATTTCTAATCTATATGCATGTTTGTCCTGCTTTCCCCTTGAGAGAAGATTCTTTGTACCTTTGTAAATCCCTGCACCATCCGATAGTGGTTTTATTTGTTTTGTTTTGCTCTTTTTAAATGGTATTTGTTGAGCGCTTACTTTGTGCCTGGCACTGTACTAAGCATTGGGGTAGATACAAGCTAATCGCATTGGACACAGTCCCTGTACCATGTGGGGCTCACAGTCTTAATCTCCGTTTTACAGATGAGGTAACCGAGGCACAGAGAAGCGAAATGACGTACCTGGGCACTTTGCAGTCACACAGCAGACAAGTGGCGGAGCCGGGATTAGAACCCAGATCCTCCGACTCCCAGGCCCGTGCTCTTTCCGCTAGTCCACAATGCTTCTCCCCATAGCGTTCTCCCCATAGTAAGCATGCCCGATTGGCCAACAAAAATGTAGCTTCAAGTACACTGCGCTGCCTTTATTTTAAGAGAAGAGGATGATTCCATCCAGTTTTTATGCCTATGTTCATAAAACCTTATTTTGGAAGCTTTTTAAGTTTTTCAGCAATAATCATATGAAGGACTAGCATCTGTGTTCTTTCTATAGAATGACCTCGGTGGGAGACATCTCTTGCAAAATAAATGGACATCATTTTTAAAAGCCACCCTTATCTGTTCAGCTCCAGAGTCAAATTTCCAGTTTAATGTTGTTCAGGATGTCTTTTTACTTAAAACAGCTGACTGGAAAGAAACAGTTTTTTATGGAATATTTTTGCAGCAATGGTAAGACGTCAAACGTGGTCAGTTGCTATTGAAAAGTTGAAACTGGGTCTCTTGCTTACGAGGTTAATTGTGTTTTGCGGATCTGTATAAATCAAACTTGAGGGCAGTGTTCTTTGCCAGATGTATCAGCATCAGAGCAAAAATTTAACTGTCATCCATTGGCTCAGGGAAACTGGTTTTGCCATAAACTAGTTGCCGTCTACCATTCCTAAATGAGCTCTGGAATGAGTAATCTGATTTCCTTGTAAAATTGTTTTCATGTTCAGTTGCCGTAAACCTTAGCCGGTGACCCAAAATCCTGTCTGAATTTTCGGGGCAGAAGTCATTCCAGATGGGAATTATTTGGATGCCTCAACTCTTGATAAAGGCTTGTGTTCTTGGAGAAGAGCTGGTCTTTTCACGTGAAAGGAGCAGTCTTAACGCCTCCATATGTTTCAAGCAGTAGAAGGGTAGAGCTGAAATATCCCATTTCTGTTCATTAGAGGGAGATTGACTCCATGAGTTTACCAACCAGGCCCGCCAGCATCGGAAATGCTCCTTGGTCTCTGGTTGCAAACCAGCTTTTGTAAGGCTACCCAGCAGCATCTGGCTCCAAATCCATTTGAGAGGCCAGGTATTGCAGAATTCAGTCGTATTTCATTCGGTCGTACTTACTGAGCGTTTACTGTGTGCAGACCACTGTACTAAATGCTTGGGAGAGTACAATATAACAATAAACGGACACGTTCCCTGCCCACAATGAGCTTACAGTGTAGAGAAGGCTCTGTTGTTCAGAAAAATTAAAGTCCAGATTCTCTGGTCCCATTTTGCTTCCCTAGAGGAGCTGTGGCTTTTTTGACTTCTTTCCCCCAGTTTGGGCTCTCGAGAGTATTCGTTCTTCAACCAGTAAGTGGAGAAGTGACAATCAACTTGATTTCGATGGAGAACGCAGTCAATCTTGAGAACGGGTCCCCTCGCGAACGAGTCTCCAGCTACTTCATTTTCTACCTCTTCAGGCAAAAGTGCTCCCCCTCTAAAGGGAAAAAGAAACGGTTCTCTAGTGAAAGGGGAAAAGTGCTCTCTCCCCCCACCCCGAAGTCACATCGATCGATCACTTCTCTGCCGCGGAGCACTTTGTGAAAGAACAGGACTCCCGCCGGCTGCTGGATCAGCTGAGGCCCGGCTGAGGGGCTGTGATTCACTTAATCTCCTTGATGGAGCCAGTAAATGATGAAATTGGGGAGGGGGAATCCTTTACAGACACCTGACCTATATATTCCTAAAGCCATGTGGCTTTGGAGGCTTCTGATAGCATCCCAGTCTGCCTCAAAACCATTCCATGCCATCGCCTTTTAGGAAAAGGGTCGTTTTGAGTAAAATTGAGTGCGGTCGGCACAGAAGACGTCTATTTAAGCTTTACCTAGCTAGAGAAGCAGCGTGGCCTAGTGGATGGAGCACGGGCCTGGGAGTTAGAAGGACCTGGGTTCTAATCCTGGCTCTGCCACGCGTCTGCTCTGGGACCTTGGGCAAGTCACTTAACTTCTCTGGGCCTCAGGTTCCTCATCTGCAAAATAGGATTAAAGCTGTGAGCCCTGTAGTCTTGCATCTACCCCAGCGCTTAGAACAGTTTCCAGCACCCAGTAAGCGCTGAACAAAATACCACAATTATTATTATTCCTTCCTGCAGGGATGTAAAAATAATTCATTGCCTTTTTCCTCTCTCTCTGCATTTTTCCAAGGGGGAAGTTGGACAATTCTGCCATTTGTGCTTTCAGCATGGAAGCAGTTCATGATGTTTTCTCCAAGGGAGAGTACAAAGAACCGGTGACCATAGCACATTCCCAAATTAAATGGATAAGAAACAGGCAAGAGGTGCCAGTCCCCCGTCCTGGAGCGGTAAATAAAGAAAGAACCTCCTGGAGGAATCTACTCCTTACAGCACGTTAGCTGGAGGCTGATCTATTCAATTGTAAACACCCCCGCCGCCCCCCCTCCAGACGTACACAAGCAAACGGGGATTAAGACCGCAGCCCCATGTGGATCGTGGACTGTGAACGTGATTAGCTTGTGTCTACCCCAGCACTTAGTACAATGCCTGGCAGATAATAAACTCTTAAAAAATGCCATTAAACCAAAAAAAAAATCTCCAAATGGCCAGCCGGGTTACAGAGACCTGGACAGAGAGAGTGAGGTGAACTAAATTTAAATTCTAGCTCTTCCATTTCCTGATTTGGGAGAAAATCAGATTCCGTGGTAGAAAGTAGTCCTATTGCCAGTGCTTAGCATGCTGTTGTTCATTCATTCATTCATTCATTCAATAGTATTTATGGAGCGCTTACTATGTGCAGAGCACTGTACTAAGCGCTTGGAATGTACAAATCGGTAACAGAGACAGTCCCTGCCCTTTGACCGGCTCACAGTCTAATCGGGGGAGACGGACAGACAAGAACGATGGCAATAAATAGAATCAAGGGGAAGAACATCTCATTAAAACAATAGCAAATAAATAGAATCAGGGTGATGTACATCTCATTAACAAAATAAATAGGGTAATGTTGTTATCATCATTCTGTTTGTGATTTAGAGTCAGACAGGAGCAACAACCCAGGAAGCCTGAACTGCGAGCCTCTGCGTTTTTTAATATTTGTTAAGCACTTACTATGTCTCGAGCACTGTTCTAAGCACTGGGGTAGACACAGGTTTATCGGGTTGAACATAGTCCCTGTCCCCCATGGGCCTCGCAGTGTAAGTTTTGAGGGAGGAAGCTTTAATCCCCGTTTTCCAGATGAGGTAACTGAGGCACAGGGAAGTGAAGGGACTTGCCCAAGGTCACCCAGCAATGAATTGGCAGAATCGGGGATTAGGACTGGGGTCCTCTGACTCCCAGGTCCGTGCTCTTTCCACTAGGCCGCGCTGCTTCTCAAGCTTTCAGAAGGGTTTCCCTGGCCATTCTGAAGCGGTCGTTCCAGGGCCGCGGTTTTTCCCTCCCCAAATCCTCTTTTCCTTAGGACACCACCACATTATGGGAAGCAGCGTGGCTTAGTGGATGGAGCATGGGCCTGGGAGGCAGAAATAATAATAGTGTTGGTATTTGTTAAGCACTTACTATGTGCAGAGCACTGTTCTAAGCGCTGGGGTAGATAGGGCAATCAGGTTGTCCCACGTGAGGCTCACAGTCTTCATCCCCATTTTCCAGTTGAGGTAACTGAGGCCCAGAGAAGTGAAGTGACTTGCCCACAGTCACACAGCTGACAAGTGCAGAGTTGGGATTCGAACCCATGACCTCTGACTCCCAAGCCTGGGCTCTTTCCACTGAGCCACGCTGCTTCTCTATAATAATAATAATATTGGTATTTATTAAGTGCTTACTATGTGCAGAGCACTGTTCCAAGCACTGGGGTAATGAGGTTTGCCCCACATGGGGCTCACAGTCTTAATCCCCATTTTACAGATGAGGGAATGGAGGCATGAAGAAGTGAAGTGAATTGCCCACAGTCATACAGCGGACAAGTGGTGGAGCTGGGATTTGAACCCATGACCTCTGACTCCCAAGCCCGGGCTCTTTCCACTGAGCCACGCCCCAGCACCGCCTCTTGTCAGCTGTCTGACCTTGGGCAAGTCATTTCACTTCTCTGTGCCTCAGTTACCTCATCTGGAAAATGGGGATTAAGAGTGTGAGCCCCATGTGTCCAACCTGATTAACTTGTGTCTATCCCAGTGCTTAGAACAGTCCTCGGCACATAGTAAGCGCTTAACAAGTACCATAACAATAATAATAATCATAACAACATTCCCGGCCTACTCATGCTATCATGCACTAATTCATTCAATCCTAATAATTATGGTATTTATTAAGCGCTTACTATGTGCCAAGCACTCTTCTAAGCGCTGGAGTAGATACAAGGTAATCAGGTTGTCCCATGTGGAGCTCACAGTCTTCATCCCCATTTTCCAGATGAGGTTACTGAGGCACAGAGAAGTGAAGTGGCTTACCCAGGGTCACACAGCAAACAAGTGGCGAGCCGGGATCAGAACCCACGTCCTCTGACTCCCAAGCCCGTGCTCTTCATATTTATTGAGCACTTGAGTATTGAGTATTGAGTATTGAGTATGTGCAGAGCACTGTACTAAGCGCTTGAGAAAGTTCAGTACAATAAATAGTGACACTCCCTGCCCGTTAAAATGCACCTGTGATCTCAGGCTTCCACCCTCCTTCCGAGATTTTGTCAGCACCAGAATGCCTAGCATTCATGTATTCTACGACTTATTATTATGTTGGTATTTGTTAAGCGCTTACTATGTGCCAAGCACCGTTCTAAGCGCTGGGGCAGATATGAGGTAATTAGGTTGTCCCAAGTGGGGCTCACGGTCTTCATCCCCATTTTACAGATGAGGGAACTGAGGACTTGTATTAGAGCAGCCGGGCCATGGTGGAGCAGTAGAGGACAAACACTAAACATGTTTAGTTCCCACCTGGGTATTCTTTCCCAGTGCTTAATAATGCTCTGCACACAGGAAGCGCTTAGTAAATACTCTAAATACTATTACCAGTAAACCTATAGGGCCTTCATTGGAATCTGTGTTCAGGGGATTGCTGAAATCCTTTCGGTGGGAAGCTCTTAAGAGCCTCTGTTCACACCTACCATTCCACCGGAGAGATTACCGCTTTCAGGGACTTAGATTTTAACAGACGAGGGAAGATCTGGCGAAGTCACTTTTCGGGCAGAACGTATCTGGCTGTGTGTTTGCCATTCTCCCTGAAATAGGAGTTACAAAATCTAATGACAGCCTCTGAATTTTCAGCCCATCAGATTGGCCTGCAGTCTTGCCTTCTGCATGGGTTTAGCATCGCGGATCCGCAGATTCCTGTAGCCTGCAGCTTTTGCTGAGGAATTCACATAGTAATAATGTTGGTATTTGTTAAGTGCTTACTATGTGCAGAGCACTGTTCTAAGCACTGGGGTAGACACAGGGGAATCAGGTTGTCCCACGTGGGGCTCACAGTCTTAATCCCCATTTTACAGATGAGGGAACTGAGGCACAGAGAAGTTAAGTGACTTGCCCACAGTCACACAGCTGACAAGTAGCAGAGCTGGGATTCGAACTCATGAGCCCTGACTCCAAAGCCCGTGCTCTTTCCACTGCGCCACGCTGCTTCTCTACCACATAGTAGAGTGGTGGTTCTTCTGCTAAAGTTCTGTAAAAGCCCGTCCAAGTTTAGAGTCGCCAAAAAACTTGTTTGTGCAAGAGCACGATTCAAAAGTAGTTCTAATTACAGGTCTCTTGTCTTTGTAGTGCATAGACAATTTTGCTCGGGGTATTGGATACCACACATCTCTCGATTTACCGGACAAAACCATTCAGTTTGTTAGA
Source organism: Ornithorhynchus anatinus (assembly GCF_004115215.2). Taxonomy (NCBI): domain Eukaryota; kingdom Metazoa; phylum Chordata; class Mammalia; order Monotremata; family Ornithorhynchidae; genus Ornithorhynchus; species Ornithorhynchus anatinus. Next base: position 114,395,130 of record NC_041749.1, on the reverse strand, counting down.
GACCACCCGTTGATGGATGACACGGTTAAGCCGATTGGTAACAGGCCAGTGTTGCTGAAAAGGGGCTCAAACTATACTAGGATTGTAGTAGACCGAATAATTGGGCTTGACAAAAAAACCTATGATGTCCTCTTCCTAGCCACAGGTAAGTGATTCTTTTGGAAAATTTTCATGTTGGAAGGATTTTCTGTTACTTAAAGAATTAAATTTACCTTGACATAAAGATCCTTTTTTTTAAAAAAAAAAAAATGGTACTAAAGTGCTAACTTTGTGCAGGCACTGTGCTAACTGCTGGGGTAGATAGAAAACAATCAGTTTGGACACAGTCTCTGTCCCACCTGGGGCTCCCTCCCACTTAGGCCAACCTGAGAAACTTTTATCCACCCCAGCACTTAGAACAGTGCTTGACACATGGGAAGCGCTTAACAAATATCATAAAAAGACTCACAGTCTAAGTAGGAAGGAATAGGATTGACTCCCCCTTTTACAGATAAGGTAACTGAAGCCCAGAGAAATAAAGTCACTTGCCCAAGATCACACGGCAGGCAAGTGGCGGAGCTGGGATTAGAACCCAGGTCCTCTGGCTCCTCGGCCTGTGCTCTTTCCACTAGGCCACACTGCAGCTCTGTTGGTATTGCTGAACTGCAGTGTCACCATGAGTATTTACTGAGCACCAGCCTTGTGCGGAGCACTGTGCAAGGTGCTTGGGAACGCTCAAAAGTAGAAGACAGTCACTCTCCTTGAGTTCATAAGTTAATAGTAGAATTGCTAATTAGAAATACCGAGACTTTTTTTGCTCCTCTAGAATTAAATCTGTCAACTGTGCCGTTTTATAGTCTCTTTTGTCTTTGATTTTCCTCCCCACTTTTTTTTTGTTCAGTGTGTACAGGAGAAGCGATCCATGTGTAATTTAAAGGAAAAGGAAGCCTAGTATTTATTTTTTTAACCATTAAAGCTCTGCACAGACTATTCATTTAGGACAGTGTTCAAAATGCTACTGATGAATTCATTATCATCATCATCATCATCATCAACGGTATTTCTTGAGTGCTTATTATGTGCAGAGCACTGTACTAAGCGCCCGAGAGAGTACAGTCCAACAGCTTTGGCAGAGATGTTCCCTGCCCACAACAAGCTCACAATGTACATTAGTCGTGGGTTTTCAAGACAATATAAAATTAGTTTTGTTCACAAACCATGAAGACCCGGAATGTAGTCTTCTAAACATCGAAGTTAAGCTCACCTTAACACAGCTACCATAGGTGAGACCCGTGAAGGTGAGCAACCCCAGGATAGCCAAATGCCGGATGGATAGTTGAAATTGGTAAAGGGAAAGCCGGAGGGGCAGAGGGAAAGTTTTCAGGATGTGTGAGACAGAGCTTCAGATTATGTTACGTCCCAGCTGAAAATTGGGAAGTCAGTTCCTGAGGATAGAACAGTGCTTTGCACTCCGATCCAGATACCTCATTTGCTAGTCTAGCTTCGGCTGTATGGCTGAAAAATCAATATGCCAGTGGGGTCTTCACAGATTTCAGAATTAGAGCTTTTTCTTTTCTTTATAGACTATAAATCTTCTTAAAAATGCGAGTGAAAATAATTCCCGGAGAATTTTTAGGAAAAGGTTTGTCTTGAAGCATTTTATTTCTTTTTTGTTTGTTTTTTTTAGCGGCGGGGGGAGGGGGGCGTCTTATATTTAGACTGATATTCATAATGTAGGGTGCTTTGAACAGCACTCTGTAAAACATGTAATAAGCACTGCATATAGAGACAGAGAAAGTGTTGAATATTGTTAATCAAAAAATGTTATGGTATGAATTACCGTAGTGTATTTAGCCAGCCCACACATTTACAAAACACTCTTGGTGTTATGCAGATAATGGCTATTTGCACAAAGCTCTCAACTGTGATGGAGACGTATTCATTGTGGAAGAGGTGCAGCTGTTTCAGTCCTTGGAGCCTGTACAGTCTCTCAGGATATCTTCCAAAAAGGTAAAGTGTGAAATGCTTGAGGTATTGTGTGCTTCAGGTCCATCGATGTAATGATTCGGGGCTCATATCCAGCAATCGAGTGCTTTTCCAACCCAATTAAGAAAGCTGTAATTTTCTACCTGAGAGAAAAAGAACAGCCAGACAAATAGCTCAGAACCTACTTGGAATTACCTTAACATAAAAATAAAATCAACGGTGGCATTTATTAAGCGCTTACTATGTGCAAAGCACTGTTCTAAGCGCTGGGGGGATACAAGGCAATCAGGTTGTCCCATATGGGGCTCACAGTTTTTACTCCCCATTTTACAAATGAGGTAACTGAGGCACAGAGACGTGAAGTGACTTGCCCAAAGTCACACAGCTGGCAAGAGGAGGAGCTGGGATTTGAACCCATGATCTCTGATTCCCAAGCCCGGGCTCTTTCCACTGAGCAACGCTGCTTCTCTAAGAATCATCAGGGGGTACTTGGAAGAACATGGGGATGGTGGCAACTATCACACAACTCCTGGAACTCGCTGCCCTTCAAATTTAGAGAAGCAGCGGGGCCCTAGTGGATAGAGCCCGGACCTGGGAGTCAGCAGGACCTGGGTTCTAATTCTGGCCCTGCCACTCGTCTGCTGTGACACCTGTGGCAAGTCACTTAGCTTCTCTGGGCCTCAGTTACCTCTTCTGTAAAATGGGGATTAAGACTGTGAGCCCCATGCGGGACAGGGACTGTGTCCAACCTGAGAAGCTTTATCTACCCCAGCACTTAGTACAGTACTTAGCTCAGAGTAACTGCTTAACAAATAGCATTAAAAAAAATTAGCAGGCCCCCATCTTCAAAACCCTCTGCAATCCCACTCCCTCAGCACCTGTACTCTCACAGCCAACCAGAGGACTCTCTACAGATTCATTCAATCGTATTTTCGTTTGATTGTATTGAGTACTTAACCGTGTGCAGAGCACTGTACTAAGCGCTCGCAATAAACAGTGACACTCCCTGCCCACAACGAGCTTACATCTACATCGGGAACGTGCAACACGCAGCCTGAATTCTGCCCACTTGATTGATTACAGAGATTTTTCTTTTTGGCAAAAAAATTGTTTACCTGATTAGCTAGTTCGCGTGATATACTCCACCAGTCCTCAAGAATAGTTGCCTAGACTTGGCACCGGTATTCTCTTTGACGATCCGTACTGATCAGTGGCTAGTCCACTTTTGGGTGAATAAAGTGGATTAAACTGTTTTTCAAAGTTATTACTGTGGGGAAAAAAATCCATTTTTTGGAGTAGCCAACAGGCTAAACTTAAGCGTCGTCATTAAATTCACGCGGCCTGCACACACATGGATTTCTGGTCCCATGGCCTACTACTAAAAAAAAAAGTGGATGTCCCTCATTTATATACTTTTCATTTATTCAATAGTGTTTAGAGTATTTAGTAAGCACCTACTGTCAATCAGTAGTATTTATTGAGCACTTCCTATGTGCAGAGCACTGTTCTAAGCACTTGAGAGAACAATACAACACGTGCAAAGCACTGTGCTGAGGGCTGGGAAAAAATAAGCAGGTGAGAATTAGTCACAGTTCCTGATCACCAAGGTACTCACAGTCTAAGAGTAAGATGGGCAGGGAGCGGGGAAGAGGGAGCTGGCGACAGGCACTTGGGGAACGATGAAACAATAATAATAATGTCGGTATTTGTTAAGCGCTTACTATGTGCAGAGCACTGTTCTAAGCGCCGGGGGAGATACAGGCTAATCAGGTTGTCCCATATGAGGCGCACAGTCTTAATCCCCATTTTCCAGATGAGGTAACTGAGGCACAGAGAAGTAAAGTGACTTGCCCACAGTCATGCAGCTGAGAAGTGGCAGTGCCCGGGATTCCAACCCATGACCTCCGACTCCCAAGCCCATGCTGTTTCCTCTGAGCCCTGCTGCTTCTCTATAAAAGCTTTTAAGCACTTATTTATCTGCATCTCTGCATTCTCTTCTTCTGCTCTGTAAATTGGTTTGTGTCTATCCCGTGTTAGAGCGGAAGCTCCTGAGGGCAGAGATTGTGGTTTTTTACCCGTATTCTGATGTCTCCCGTCATAAGCAAGGAATGAGCCTCAGTCCACTCATGAAGACTGAGATCAGGAATTTACGGGAAGGAATTGATTGGCGTGATAACAATAATAATAATAAATATGGTATTTGTTAAGCGCTTACTATGTGCCAAGCACTGTTCTAAGCATCGGGGTAGATACAAGGTAATCAGGTTGTCCCACTTGGGGCTCACGGTCTTAATCCCCATTTTCCAGACGAGGTAACTGAGGCCCAGAGAAGTGAAGTGGCTTGCCCAAGGTCTCACACAGCAGAGAAGTGGCGGAGCCGGGATTAGAACCCTCGACCTCTGACTCCCAAGCCCGGGTTCTTGCCACCAAGCCACGCTGCTTGTGTTAGTGGTTTGCGCAGTACCACTCGCATTCTTGTCCCTGCAAGTTGTGTTCCCGACAGACGAATAAGTGGGCAGGGGTTTTGCACACTGCAGAGTGCTTGTAAGAATTTGATATGCGAAACCTTTATGGCCAAAGTGACTGTGGCGTAGTGTCAATGCTGGGCCATGGCACCTGTGGAATGGCAGGTAGTTGCTAACGTAGCCACTTGGGAAATTGCTGCTGGGGTCTTCGCTCTTCAAGTGTGACCATGGGCAGGTCACTTGATTCCCCGTGCCTCAGTTAACTCATCTATAAAATGGGGATTAAGACCGTGAGCCCTACGCGGGACCCTGTCCGACCCAATTTTCTCGTCAGCACCCCGGCGCTTAGTCCAGTGCCTGGCACTTAGTAAGTGCTTAACAAATACCGTAATTATTATTACCTTTCAAGGGGGACTGCTATTTTCAGGATTTCTGCGGAGCCCGTCCACCATGGGAGATGCCCTTGATGGTTCTCTGGTCAGACATCTTCACTGCTGCTGATATAACCCCAAGATGGCATGACCCCATCTTACCTCTGGCTTTCCTGGGCTTTTAGTACAGTGCTTTGCACACGGTAGACACTAAAACTACCCGTAACTTTACTAGATCAGTCAATCATACCACCGCACCCTGCCCTAGGAGCCGACGACCTTGGTGTCATCGTCGACTCTTTGCTGTTCTGAGTCGATGGCAAGATCCTGCCCGTTCTCCCTACGCATCTCCCCAATTCATCCCTTCCTCTCCACCCAAACGGCTACCACCCGGGTACAAGCTCTGGTCATATCGTGGCTAGACTATTATATCAGCCTTCTCCCTCTTTTCCCTGCCCCCAACCTCTCCCCACTCATAGTAGCTATTCACGAATCATCTTCCTGAGGCAGCACTCAGCGCACATCTCTTCCTTGGCTTCCCTTGTCCTCTCCGCATCAAGCAGAAACCCCTGAGTATTGGCATTAAGGCACTCCATCAGCTATTCTTCCTCCTCCCTCCCGCGATTTATCCTCGCTCCCCTCCCACTACGCACGTCACAGGTTTTGTAAAACAGATTACTCACTCGGCCTCGCTCTCGTTTGTCTTGCCACTAACCACTTGCTCACACCCTTCCCCCTGCCTGGAACTCCTTTCAGTCGATCGGTCGTATTTATTGAGTGCAGAGCACTGAACTGAGCACTTAGGAGATTGCAATAAAGTAAATAGACGTGATCCCCGCTCCCAAGAAGTTTATCATCTAGCAGAGGAGACAGACACTAAAGTAATTGACGGACCTTAAGATAATTAACTCCTCCTTCTTCAAATCCACCCGACTACAGTCCTCCCCATCTTCAGAGCCCTTCCGAAATCAGATCTCCTCCAGGAGGTCTTACCCCAGTTAATTTTGGAATCTCTCCACTTTATATCCCCCCGACCCCCCCATCTGCCACTCCAGCACTTCTGAAGCAGCATGGCCTAGAGGATAGAACACAGGCCTGGAAGACAGAAGGACCTGGGTCCTAATCCCAGCTCCGCCGCTTGTCTGCTGTGTGACCTTGGGCATGTCAAGTTAACTTCTCCGTGCCTCGGTTACCTAATCTGTAAAATGGGGATTGAGACCGTGAACCCCGGGGGGAGATGGACTGAGTCCAACCGGATTAACTCGTATCTACCCCAGTGCTTGGTATAGTGCTTGGCACATAGGAAGCACTTAACAAATACCATAAAAAAAGGACTGGTAACCTCCCAGGGCACTAAGTCCATATCTTACACTTATGGCCTAGTGGAAAGAGCATGAGCCTGGGGGTTAGAGGACCTGGGTTCTAATCCCAGCTGTGCCACTTGCCTACTGAATGACCTCTGGCAAGTCACTTCACTTCCTCGGGGCCTCAGTTTCCTCATCCGTAAAACGGGGATTCAATACCTGCTCCTCCCTTCTTAAGTTAGGAGTCCCACGGGGGACGGGGACTGGGTCCAACCGATTAACTTGTATCTACTCAGAACAGTGCTTGACACGTACTAAGTGTTTAACAGGTACTTTCGTTACGATATTACTACGCATGAACTCATGTACGTATCCCCTTTGCCGCCTCCTATTCGTAATTTATTTGGGTGCCCGTCTCTCCAGCTAGATTGTAAAGTTTTTGAGGGAAGGTATCATGTCTACAAACTCTGTTGCACTTTACTAAGCACAGCGCTCTGAACACAGTTGCTGCTCAATAAATGCTATCGATGAATTCATCCGGAAGTCTTCAGCCCCATCTTTCTGAATTCAGGCCCCAAACCTGCATGCACAGAAGCCCCTTTTAATAATAATAACGATGGTATCTCTTAAGCGCTTACTACATGCAAAGCACTATTCTAAGCGCTGGGGGATACATGCTAGGAGAAAGGGAGGGAAAGAGGAGGAATGCCGGCCGGATTGAGCTCTTGAAAGGCCGTGGGGCTGGCCAGAGGAAGGGGGTGCCCACCAGTCAAAAAACTTCCTCGGTTAAAACACTGCTCTCGTCTCTCATCCGTACCCCTTCAGGTTGTAATCAATCAGTGGTATTTATTGAGCACGCTTATGGTGTGTAAAGCACCGTACTAAGCGCTTGGGAGAGTACGGAGCAACACAGCCGACAGACTCAATCCTGCCAACTGGGAAGCAGCGTAGCTCAGTGGAAAGAACCCGGGCTTGAGAGTCCCTGTCCTCTCCCCCTCCCTTCAGGCTCGCATCTCCTCCTGCCTCCAGGACGTCTCCACCTGGATGTCGGCCCGCCACCTAAAACTCAACATGAGCAAGACTGAGCTCCTCATCTTCCCTCCCAAACCTGGTCCTCTCCCAGACTTCTCTATCACCGTCGATGGCACGACCATCCTTCCCGTCTCTCAGGCCCGCAATCTCGGTGTCATCCTTGACTCGTCTCTCTCGTTCACCCCACGCATCCTATCCGTTACCAAGGCCTGCCGGTTTCACCTCTACAATATCGCCAAGATCCGCCCTTTCCTCTCCACCCAAACGGCTACCTTACTGTTACGGGCTCTCGTTATATCCCGGCTAGACTACTGTGTCGGCCTTCTCTCTGACCTCCCTTCCTCCTCTCTCGCCCCTCTCCGGTCTATTCTTCACTCCGCTGCCCGGCTCATCTTCCTGCAGAAACGATCTGGGCATGTCACTCCCCTTCTTAAACAACTCCAGTGGTTGCCTATCAACCTCCGCTCCAAACAAAAACTCCTCACTCTAGGCTTCGAGGCTCTCCATCACCTTGCCCCTTCCTACCTCTCCTCCCTTCTCTTTTTCTACCGCACACCCCGCACGCTCCGCTCCTCTGCCGCCCACCTCCTCACCGTCCCTCGGTCTCGCCTATCCCGCCGTCGACCCCTGGGTCACGTCCTCCCGCGGTCCTGGAACGCCCTCCCTCCTCACCTCCGCCAAACTGATTCTCTTTCCCTCTTCAAAACCCTACTTAAAACTCACCTCCTCCAAGAGGCGTTCCCAGACTGAGCTCCTCTTCTCCCTCTACTCCCTCTGCCATCCCCCCTTTACCTCTCCGCAGCTAAACCCTCTTTTTCCCCTTTTCCCTCTGCTCCTCCACCTCTCCCTTCCCATCCCCACAGCACTGTACTCGTCCGCTCAACTGTATATATTTTCGTTACCCTATTTATTTTGTTAATGAATTGTACATCGCCTTGATTCTATTTAGTTGCCATCGGTTTTTACGAGATGTTCTTCCCCTTGACGCTGTTTATTGCCATCGTTCTTGTCTGTCCGTCTCCCCCGATTAGACTGTAAGCCCGTCAAACGGCAGGGACTGTCTCTATCTGTTGCCGACTTGTTCATCCCAAGCGCTTAGTACAGTGCTCTGCACATAGTAAACGCTCAATAAATACTATTGAATGAATGAATGAATGAGTCAGAGGGCGTGGGTTCTAATCTCGGCTCCGCCGCTTGGACTTTGGGCAAGCCGCTTCACTTCTCTGTGCCTCTGTTACCTAATCTGTCAAATGGGGATGAAGACTGAGAGCCCCCCCGTGGGACAACCTTGTATCTACCACAGCGCTTAGAACAGTGCTTGGCACATAGTGAACGCTTAACAAATACCATCATTATTATTATTACTTTACAGTCTAGAGGTTGTAAGTAGCACTGAGGGAGTTTGTTTACTTGCTCAAAGCCACCGATTAAAAAAAAAAAAACACAAAAACCCACCACCCAAACCCTGTTTGCTATTGCCTTTTCAGGGTCTGTTGTACATAGGATCCGCCTCTCAAGTTGTGCAGCTTCCAGTCTCAGTGTGCAGCCGATACAAACGCTGCTTGGATTGTGTCTTAGCAAGGGATCCTTACTGTGCGTGGGCCCAGCATTTTAATGAGTGTGTCCCGGTGGCTCATCATAAGGACACCCCAGAGTAAGTACAGTAAAGAGAATTCTGCCAGAGGTCTGTAACGGAGACGATTTCGTCTTTGAACCTCCTTCAAGGGGGAGAGAAGAACAAAACCAAAAAAGTAAAGGATTCCTAGAACTGAAAGGCTTTGGGGGGATATCGACTTTTTCCAAAATGAATTAACGAGGTGTTGTCTTTTCAGGAGTTTACTTCAGAACATTAAAACTGGGGAGGCGTTGGAGTGTCCTAGAGCCGGTACGTGAAAGCTCATCTTGAGAAAATCGAACTCTAGGTGAAATGCTGTACTGTACTTCTTGAAAAATGCACCCGGATTTGTAGCGTTTCTCTGGCAGAGACCATTTAAATAGGAGGCCGCTCTGGAATCAGGTCAAAGACTATCCGATCTGGCAAGGATCCACCAAAACAAACTCCCTGTGAGATTTGCGGCTGCCAGTCCCGGTTTCCTGCCTTTGCACCCAGGGGTTGGGATTATCTGGCTCCAATGGGAGCTACTAATCTCTTGACCAAAGGAAAAATGTGACTCCCATCTCTAATCTCTCTTCTCCACCCCACCTAAACCTGCCCCAAATCCCTGTCACCGGTGGCAGAAGCAACAGGGGCTATTAGCTGATTCTACCACTTGTGAAAACCTGTGCAAGGAAGTACAGAACATAGACCACAAACTTTACAGTTTTCCTGGTAAGGCTTTTAAAAAGTCATTTCTCAATAATTTTTAAAGGCAGTTAAGGCCCCAGAAACAATCAACTTGAGTCTACACCTTGTCAGATTTAGCGTATACCAGGAAATCATCTTTCAGTTTGTTTATTTCAAAGTTAGGTTAACAAAACTCTTTGGCCAAGAGACAAGTCTCACGCTCAGACATCCTCCCAGATCGATGGGTCCGGGCTTGTCTGGGAAAGATTTTTGTGGGAGGAATTCCAAGTTGTTTTCACCCCTTAGCTATTCCACTGCCCCAAGTTTTGCCTTCTACCTGAGAGTTTCTGCAGTTTAGTCTTCTGTTACTCTCAACTGAGCCCATTTTATACTTATATAACGCTTTTTCCCACTCCGGCTGCATTCAGTTTTGCATAAGAGAAAGCCCAAATGCTTCAGAAACTCAAGCAGTACCGATCTTCCTTCTACTCGAGTGTTGTTTTGATTAAATTGATTTGTGACTTTAAAAGAAAAATTCCAATGTATGCTGTTTGCCCCTCGACCTGGAAATTATGCTGTATCACATTCATTCAATAGTATTTATTTATTCAATAGTATTTATTGAGCACTTACTATGTGCAGAGCACTGTACTAAGCGCTTGGGATGAACAAGTCGGCACCAGATAGAGACAGTCCCTGCCGTTTGACGGGCTTACAGTCTAATCGGGGGAGACGGACGGACAAGAACAATGGCAATAAACAGCGTCAAGGGGAAGAACATCTCGTAAAAACAATGGCAACTAAATAGAATCGAGGCGATGTACAATTCATTAACAAAATAAATAGGGTAACGAAAATATATACAGTTGAGCGGACGAGTACAGTGCTGTGGGGATGGGAAGGGAGAGGTGGAGGAGCAGAGGGAAAAGGGGAAAATGAGGCTTTAGCTGCGGAGAGGTAAAGGGGGGATGGCAGAGGGAGTAGAGGGGGAAGAGGAGCTCAGTCTGGGAACGCCTCTTGGAGGAGGTGATTTTTAAGTAGGGTTTTGAAGAGGGAAAGAGAATCAGTTTGGCGGAGGTGAGGAGGGAGGGCGTTCCGGGACCGCGGGAGGACGTGACCCGGGGGTCGACGGCGGGATAGGCGAGACCGAGGGACGGTGAGGAGGTGGGCGGCAGAGGAGCGGAGCGTGCGGGGTGGGCGGTAGAAAGAGAGAAGGGAGGAGAGGTAGGAAGGGGCAAGGTGACGGAGAGCCTTGAAGCCTAGAGTGAGGAGTTTTTGTTTGGAGCGGAGGTCGATAGGCAACCACTGGAGTTGTTTAAGAAGGGGAGTGACATGCCCAGATCGTCTCTGCAGGAAGATGAGCCGGGCAGCGGAGTGAAGAATAGACCGGAGAGGGGCGAGAGAGGAGGAAGGGAAGTCAGAGAGAAGGCCGACACAGTAGTCTAGCCGGGATATAATGAGAGCCCATAACAGTAAGGTAGCCGTTTGGGTGGAGAGGAAAGGGCGGATCTTGGCGATATTGTAGAGGTGAAACCGGCAGGTCTCGGTAACGGATAGGATGTGTGGGGTGAACGAGAGGGACGAGTCAAGGATGACACCGAGATTGCGGGCCTGAGAGACGGGAAGGATGGTCGTGCCATCCACGGTGATAGAGAAGTCTGGGTGAGGACCGGGTTTGGGAGGGAAGATGAGGAGCTCAGTCTTGCTCATGTTGAGTTTTAGGTGGCGGGCCGACATCCAGGTGGAGACGTCCTGGAGGCAGGAGGAGATGCGAGCCTGAAGGGAGGGGGAGAGGACGGGGGCGGAGATGTAGATCTGCGTGTCATCTGCGTAGAGATGGTAGTCAAAGCCGTGAGAGCAAATGAGTTCACCGAGGGAGTGAGTGTAAATGGAGAACAGAAGAGGGCCAAGAACTGACCCTTGAGGAACTCCAACAGTTAAAGGATGGGAGGGGGAGGAGGCTGCTCCAGCGAAGGAGACCGAGAATGACCGGCCAGAGAGGTAAGAGGAGAACCAGGAGAGGACAGAGTCCGTGAAGCCTAGGTGAGATAAGGTATGGAGGAGGAGGGGATGGTCAACAGTGTCAAAGGCAGCAGAGAGGTCAAGGAGGATTAGAATGGAGTAGGAGCCATTGGATTTGGCAAGAAGGAGGTCATGGGTGACCTTAGAGAGAGCAGTCTCGGTAGAGTGGAGGGGACGGAAGCCAGATCGGAGGGGGTCTAGGAGAGAATGGGAGTTAAGGAATTCTAGGCATCGATTGTAGACGACTCGTTCTAGGATTTTGGAAAGAAAGGGTAGTAGGGAGATAGGACGATAACTGGAGGGGGAAGTGGGGTCAAGAGCGGGTTTTTTTAGGATGGGGGAGACGTGGGCATGTTTGAAGGCAGAGGGGAAGGAGCCCTTGGAGATTGAGTGGTTAAAAATAGAAGTTAAGGAAGGTAGGAGGGCAGGGGCGATGGTTTTAAGAAGGTGAGAGGGAATGGGGTCCGAGGCACAGGTGGAGGGGGTGGCACTTGCGGGCAGGAATTCCTCTGGCTTCCTTGCAGCTTTGAAAGCTTCTGCTTGGTCACAGAGTCTCTCAGGGTACCCTGAGGCATATTTCAAACCAAACCATCATTTCCCGAGCATTAGAAATGTCCGTGGAGGATGCCCGCTTCCATGAGCGTAGTCTGGATGGGCCATTTAAGGTACTCTGTAAGTGCTTATTTTATACCAGACACCGTACTGAGTAGATACGAGGTAATCAGGTTTGGACTCAGCCCCTCTCCCGCACAAGGTTCACAGCCTCTTTCGGAGGGAGGGGGATTTAATCCCCATTTTACAGATGGGGTAACTGAGGCCCAGAGAAGCGAAGTGACTTGCCCGAGGTCACACAGCGGACAAGTGGCGGAGTCCTTTGCCTTCCAGGCCCGGGCTTTTTTCACTAGGCCACGCTGCTTCCCTGTCTACGGAAGTGAAGGGGCACAGTGAGTGAATGAGTAGTCTCTCCTACCGCCCTGACAGGAACCAGCCGAGTCACCTGGACTCGGTGTGACTTGGACAGTCAGCTGTGTGACTGTGGGCAAGTCACTTAACTTCTCTGTGCCTCAGTTACCTCATCTGTAAAATGGGATTAAGACTGTGAGCCCCACGTGGGACAACCTGATTCCCCTGTGTCTACCCCAGTGCTTAGAACAGTGCTCTGTACATAGTAAGCGTTTAACAAATACCAACATTATTATTATTATTACCTGGAACTCTTTCTACGTCGCCATCCCCAAAACTCCCGCAGAACACAATCTCTCATTGCTATTATTAGTATCTCGGGGTAGAAAATGTCTTAGCTTTTAACCAAGTCCACCTTAACGACTGCTCTCTCCTTGCTAACTATTATTAGTATCTCGGGGTAAAAAATGTCTTTGCTTTTAACCAAATCCACCTTAACGATTGCAGGCAGTCAGGTGAGAAACTACCTTATTGAGGACGGGACCAGCATCCACCTGAAATGCGCCCCTCTGTCCAACCTGGCCAACACCTTGTGGATGTTTAATGGCGAGAGTCTGAAAGCTAAGGAATCGAAATACCTCTTTTCCGACCGAGGACTGGTGATATTTAACGTCATGGCCGCAGACGCTGGGCGCTACGACTGTCAGTCTGTGGAAAGAGCCAATGGCAAAGAATTTCTCGCCACCATGGCCAGCTACATCCTCCTGCCTCAGTCGGGAGGCTTGGCTCGGTTTCCTCAGCGCAACCCCCTAGGTCGGCCCCGCGCCGAGGCCTTTCGGCTGGAGGCTAAGCCCTCAAGCTGGGAAGCCTCAAGTGAGAAGCTCCTCTTCGAAATCTTCCTCTCCCTATTTGTCTGCCTCTTTTTGGTTTTGCTGGCTTGGAATTTTGGCAGAGGCCACATTCACCTGCCCCGTAGCATCCGAGAAAGGCTCTTCCACATAATCAGAATGAGTCATCGGAGCCGCCCGGGGTTGGATACTAGAGAACAATGGAGTCATTCTCAGCAAAATTCACTGGCGATAACCAGCACCTCCTCACTCCTACCTCTTTTCACCACTTCCATAGAAGACATCTACAGGAACATGTGTTCCAACAATAACGTGAACAGGGAGCCCTCTGGACAGAGCACCGTCCTCTCAAGGGCTACCAGCCAAGTGGCCGATAGGGATTCCGAAGCGAAAAGGTAAAAAGCCAAGAGCAGAAAGTCTCAGGAGGCAGGACGAGGCTACAGATGGAAGGCTCTCGAGAGTCTCTCATGTCATGCACGATGTCGGGCTGGTCTGGGTAACTCGTCTTTTTTACAACGAGCGCCCTGGAAATAAAAGCTTCTGGGGAAAGTTGGTGCCAAATCCTAAATGGTATATTCTGGTAGTTCTTGCTAACCTTCTCGTCTCCCCGTCCTTCCCCAGAGCGTCATTTCTTGGTATTTATTGGGCATCCACTGAGCGACCCATTCCCTGCCTGCCAGCAGCTTCCACCCTGACGGGGGAGACAGACATAAAAAAGTTTACAGCTAGAATGATCAAAATAAATAAGTGGATAAACAGGTATGCCACACCTCATGGGTGCTGGATAAGTGGACTGGACTGGACTGTAAGCTCCCTGTGGGCTGGGATGGCGTCTACCAACTCTGTCGTCCTCTCCCAAGTGCTTAGTAGAGGTCTCTGCAGGCAGTAAGTGCTCAATGAATACCACTGATTGATTGGTACTAAGTGCTTGGGAAAGTACACTGGAGAGTTCTTTTATTGACCTGCATAGAGTGCCTTGCGGTTTCTGAACGAGTTCAGACCAGCAGGTGGCTGTGAAATTCTGTGTGTGTTTATTGTGTGTGTGTTTTCCATATAAGTGCAGCTCACACACTCTGTTTTTTGAGTAACCTGAGGTTTCCTTGGTCATCCTGCACCCAAGACCTCAGTTTAAAAGGGGCTGACTGACAAATCCATCGATTTGCTTCTTTTAAAAAAAAAAAAAGAAAGAAGGCGAGAGCAAAAAGATGGAATTACTGATATTTTCCTAACAGTGGCCATTCTAGACAGATTGAAGAGTTTCTTGCTTTGGAGTAAAGCAATGGTTTTCACTTCATTTCTGACTCACAGACTCTTCTTGGAACACTTGTGCATTTCAACCAAGGGCCCCTTGTGTACTGTAACAAATGCTGCAAAAATTGGAACTTGCTAGTGAAACTTATTAAAAACAGTCATCAATGCTCAGTTCTTTCCCCTTTTCCCTCCTGTTGGTTGTTTCGCAGCTGTTCATTAACACAACCCCAAAAGGAGAGTGGGAGGGAGAAAGGGCAGAAAGTGACGGAAGGCCTGTTCTCTCCCCAGCCACACCAGGCATACAAGAATGGAGTTCCATCTGACTGGGGGAAAACTCAACTTTTTGGCCACCAAAATCGGGCGATCTTAAAAACACCAGTAAACCATCCACAATCCACTTTATTCAAACAATATGGGGACAGGGAGGGAGGAAATAGATGCAAAATCCTAGCTAGACCTTCTGCTTATGTATTTATGCCAGTAAAAAAAAGGCAGGGTGTTTTGTTTTTTTGTCGTCGTCGTTCATCGCTTGCTCGTTTAGAGGCAGTGGACTTGGCTTTGTGCTCTGTCCCCAAGTAAAACTTCTAGGACTTCAAGGTGGTGATCTGCCAGTGTGAGGAACTGGAGGTGTGCACCGAGTCAGAAGCCTGTTGGGATTTCTGAGCCGCATACAGCGTGGTCCACTCACTAAGAGGCCCTTTTTCAGGCTTAATGTGCTAGAGAGCGTGACTTTTAAGGGGTCAGGTCACTCTGCCTCAGCCTGTCATCAGTGCCACCAAACTCTTGCACTCTTGCTGAGAAAATTTACCCTTTCAGGCTGCAATCAGTCCATCAGGAAGCTCTTTTGGGCATCTGTTTTGTGCAAATCACTGGACTTGGTACTGAGGGAAGGAAAACAGAAAGAACCCTGCTGTTCGGGACTTCAATATAACAGAGCTGCAGAGTGGTAACGCGGGCTGTCCTTTTGTACTTCCCAAATGACCGACTCCTCTCTCAGCCACTTCAGCTTTACCACTGTTATTACTTCTACAGGCTTTTTCCCTCAAAGTGCTCAAGGTTTAGAAAGCAAATGCAGTCCAGTGCACCACCCCCTCAGCCCCAAACCAAAAAGCCACCCACAATTCAATTTGAAAACCATACCATGTTGGATGTCAGAGGAGGAAAATTGGGATTTTTTTCAGTAAAATGAAATAGGTAAGAGGGGACTAGAAGAAAACAAGTGGACAGACTGAATACTGCTGTCCTCCTATTCTATCAAAGCCTATGTGATTAAAAAACAAAACAACAAACCTCTCCCTGGGTGGGTATAGAGAAGCAGCATGGCTCAGTGGAAAGAGCCCAGGCTTGGGAGTCAGAGGTCATGGGTTCGAATCCCAGCTCTGTCGCTTGCCAGCTGTGTGACTTTGGGCAAGTCACTTATCTTCTCTGTGCCTCAGTTCCCTCATCTGTAAAATGGGGATTAAAACTGTGAGCCCCACGTGGGACAACCTGATCACCTTGTATTCCCCAGCGCTTAGAACAGTGCTTTGCACATAGTAAGCGCTTAACAAATACCAACATTTTTTTTTATAGCCAGCCATCCAAACAGAAGCAGAGTGACTTAGTGGAAAGAGCCCAGATCTGGAAGTCAGGGGACCTGGGTTCTAATCCCTGCTCTGCCACTTGTCTGCTGTGTGAACTCGGGCAAGTCACTTAACTTCTCTGCGCCTCAGCTACCTCATCTGTAAAATGGGGTTTAAGTCTGTGAGCCCTATGTGGGACAGGGTCCAACCTGATTAGCTTGTAAGCACTTAAATACTAGAATTTTTTAAAAATCCTTCATATTTGAAGATGCTGCTGTTGCTGCTTATGATGGGATCCTATCTAGGCATGTGGATGTGGCTGAAGCGACCTTTAGGCCTTCAACAATCTACGTAAAAACTGTCCTTTGCTGAGCCGGTCTGATGGCCACTTGCCCTTTAGAAGCTGCCCTTTCCTATTCCGGGCTTCCCAATGCCTCTGCTCTCATGCGCGGACCTTTCTCCCTCTCCTGACTGCCCCACCCCAAGCCACTCTATTAGCTACTGTTGTTTGCCCACGCTCCTCTGTTATACCTCATTTGAGACAGTTTCGTCTATTTAAAATATTTAGTCTGCCTTCCCTGCTTTTGAACGCCCCTGTCTGGTTCTCCGGAAAGCGACTGCTTGAGTAGTCTAGTGAATGAAGCCAAGACATCTAGACTGGATAAAGTGGAAAATAGTGACCGTGTCTACTGACTCTATTATGTCGTGTTCTCCCAAGTGCTTAGTGTGGTGCCCTCATAATAATAATGATAATTATGGTATCTGTTAAGCGCTTATAATGTGCCAGACACTGTCCTAAGCGCTGGGGTGGGTACAAGCAAATCGGGTCGGACACGGTCCCTGTCCCAGGTGGGGCTCACAGTCTCCATTCCCATTTGACAGATGAGGCAGCAGGCACAGAGAAGCAAAGTGACTTGCCCAAGGTCATACAACAGACAAGTGGCAGAGCCCGGGATTAGAACCCATGACCTTCTGACTCCCAGGGCCGTGCTCTAGCCACAGAGCCATGTGCACGCAGTAAATGTGCAATAAGTACCACTGACTGATATGATGAGAGAATAGAAAACCAGATCAAGAAGGCCAGCACACCCTTGGGGAGACAGTTGAACAGCGTGAGACGGCAGCGGGCTATCGGGCTGCAGACCGAGCTAAAGGTCTCCATAGCCGTGGTGTTTTTCCAACCTTCTCGGTGGCTGTGAGACCCGGACCACACGCAGGTGCCCCATCAGGCCGCGCGAGCGGTTTCACCAGCATCACTTTCGGGCCATGTTCCACATCAAGGGGTGAGACGAGATCATGAACAGTGAAGTTCTGGAACGTAATCAGCCTCCTAGCATCGAAGCTCTGCTCGCTTTAGCACAGCTAAACTTCTCTGGGTGGGACCCACGAGGAGAATGAACGGCTGCAGGAGGACCCGAGCAGCTGCTGATCAGAGGCCTGAAACTGGGGAACTGAAAGCTGGGGGGCGGGTGGGGCAAAGGAAGCGTTTGAAGGACGCTGTGAAACAAAGCCTCAGACAGTGCTGCATCCCGGCTGGGAGCCAGTCGCTATGGATAGACCTCTACGATGATGGTGACGATGGTGGAATTCAAGCCCTTACGATGT
This sequence comes from Ornithorhynchus anatinus, assembly GCF_004115215.2. Taxonomy (NCBI): domain Eukaryota; kingdom Metazoa; phylum Chordata; class Mammalia; order Monotremata; family Ornithorhynchidae; genus Ornithorhynchus; species Ornithorhynchus anatinus. The sequence continues at coordinate 114,377,518 of NC_041749.1, read as the reverse complement.
GTCAAGCACTAGTCTAAGCACTGAAGAAGAAACAAGATAAATCAGGTCAGATACAATCCCTGTTCCACCAAGGGCTCGCAATCTACGTAAGAAGGAGAACAGGTATTGAATCCCCATTTTACAGGCGAGAGAACTGAGGCACAGAGAAGGTACACGGCGGAACCGGGATGAGAACCCAGGTCCTCTGACTCCCAGGCCCGTGCTCTTTCTACTAAGCCCGTGCTCTGCCGTCGACAAGGGAGTGGCCCTCTTTGAGCAAAAGCTTTGCGTGGAGAGAGACAGGCAGTACGAAGCCAACAGCAAAGGGGCGACCTCTTTGTGTACCGTAGGTCCCGCATCGGCCTTGTCAGCCCCACGCACGCTCGTAGATGAGCTTTGTCGTCAGCGGTGACATCTCTGACTGTGAAGGACGGCTGTACATCGATAGTTGTGCAGACGGGAATCTCTTCTGTACTCCGGTGACTCAGTCCTCCTCAAGAAATGCTCAGAGATTTCCGGTGCCTTTTGGAGAGTGCCCGGGTAGAAGTAGAAGACTCTCGTATCCGTTCTCCACAACGGCCCAGAGGACAAATGGGAGTAGGTGAAGGAGTGAAGGTGAAAGCTGCTGAAGGAAATCCTCACAAGGCTACAAGTTTTTGATTTTAGTTCAATTCCCGCAGATCTAATTACCCTAATTTAACCATATAAAATAATTAGCTTCAAAGAAATGCCAAAGATAGCCCACTGTCAGCAGGTTGGTATGAAAGATCTGCGACCTACTTTCTGAGGTACAGCTTATTTTAGGCTGCGTGTCATTGCTGGCCATGTTGAGTACGTGAAGGACAGAGAAAATGGGCCAGAAGAAATGAGGCTCCTTTTAGAGTCCTGTTGTTGGAAAGGAAAGAAACTTTGATGACTTATTAGAGAACAGTTTCGATACCAGGCACTGGTAGCAGTGGGATAGTAACCTTATGAACAGAGCTTGGTAGTTGTGTGGTAGATTGCTTTAAAGTAGAAACTTGTCCGAGTTGTGCTTTCTTAGGCTATAAGACTATGTCCGAGGCCTTTCCTGGATCAGGTGCATAATAATAATTAATAATAATAACGATGGCATTTGCTAAGCGCTTACTGCGTGCCACGCACTGTTCTAAGCACTGGGGGGGGGGGTACAAGGTGAGCAGGTTGTCCCGCGTGGGGCTCACAGTCTTAACCCCCATTTTACAGATGAGGTCACTGAGGCACAGAGAAGTTAAGTGACTCGCCCAAGGTCACACAGCTGACAAGTGGCGGAGGCGGGATTAGAACCCGTGACCTCTGACTCCCAAACCCGGGCTCCTTCCACAGAGCCACGCCGCTTCTCGGGATATGTTAAGCGCTTACTGTGTGCCATTCGTTCAATCATTCAGTCGTATTTATTGAGCACTTTCTGTGTGCAGAGCACTGTACTAAGCACTTGAAAAGTACAACTAAGCGCTTGAGGAACTATATTAAGCGCTGGGGTCGATACAAGCAAATTGGGGTGAGACACAGTCCCTGTCCCACGTAGGGCTCACGGTCTCAATCCCCATTTCACAGATGAGGGAACTGAGGCAGAGACAAGTGAAGTGACTTGCCCAAGGTCACACAGCAGACAAGCGGCTGAGCTGGGATTAGAACCCACGACCCTCTGACTCCCAGGCCCGTGCTCTCTCCACTAGGCCACAGTGTCCTGTCTGCCTCTATTGACTCTATTTATTCTTGACTCTATTTATTGCCATTGTTCTTGTCTGTCCATCTCCCCCGATTAGACAGGATTGTAAGCCCGTCAAACGGCAGGGACTGTCTCTATCTGGTGCCGACTTGTTCATTCCAAGCACTTAGTACAGTGCTCTGCACATAGTAAGCGCTCAATAAATACTATTGAATGAATGAATGAATGAATGCCTAGCAGTGGGATACGGGGAGAGACCACGAGATGACTGCCGTCCTAGACCACTAACCTCAGGGTTAGGGAATGCCCATCCAACACTCTTAACCTTTCCCCTCTACATCCCTAACTTCCCCTCTAGTAGCCCACCACGGATCCCTCCTACACGAACGTATCCAAACCCCTCTCCGGCTTAGGCCACACCGAAGGCCTGCGCGGTTTTCTGAGGTAACAAATCGTCCCCGGTATTTAAAAATCGGGAACATCAGCATTTTCTGCTCGGCAACTATGGGAGTACGGACCGGGCCTTGGGGCCGGAGCCCAGGAAGGATCGTTTAGAAAGGCATTACTGCCATCCGTCAAGACTGCCCCCAAATCCAGGCTCAGCTTTCTTTGCCACCAGCTACCACTCATGTGGCTTTATTGTCTTCCGCCGGCTGAGTGTGGGGAATAAAAAGAAAAAAGAGCAAGAGGTACTCTACCCCAGCTCTGCTCTCCTCCTCTGCCTGGGATCTGTTCCACCCCCACCCCCACAGATTTTACCGTGTAAAACACTTTTGCAGCCGGCCTCCAGGCCATAATGTTAGTTAATCCCTCCGCCTGTTTCAAAAATACATTTCAAATGAAGGACTTTTTGGTATTAAGAAAAAGTCAGTACGCACAGATGGCAGTTTTTGATACCCACAATGTTCACATCCTTCGCTTCTGTGGCGCACGGGGTAGTATTTTAATCAGTTATTTGCTTGCCCACCCAGATGCCATTCAGTCTACTCCAGCTCTGCAGATAGGAGAGTTAGTTGCTCTTCATTTCCAGACAAAACACTGTCCCGGACGTTCACCTTTCAAGACCAGCGGACATAAATCCCTCCAGGCCGTGAGGTCGTTACTGGCAGGGAACATATCCGCTAATTCTGCGGCATTGTGATGATGATGATGGTGATTACTGAGCGCTCACTCTGTGCCTAGCATTGTACCCTCCCCGGCTCTTAGTACAGCGCTCTGCACGTAGTGAGTTCTCAATAAATACCACTGATCGATCGACGAACTGAAAATCATTTTGGCGCGTCCTCCCGAAGACGTGTTAAAATACATATAATTACCGCATTGGCAACAGCGACCGATTGCAAACACGGTAACAAACCCGGACTGTTATCATCCGTGGCAGTTGGCAGGGCTCCTCTTAGGGGCAAGTCCCAGAGCTAAAAAGAAAAATTAAAAAATCCATAATATCTATTGCATGCCTACCCTGTGCTGAGCACAGCACTACGCACTTGAGAGAGGATAATACGTTTGAGTTAGTAGACCTGATGCGTGCCCACAAGGAGCTTAACGGGGAGATAGACATTAAAATAAATTACGGATAGGGGAAACAGAGTTTAAGGATATGGCCGGAAGTGCTTTCCTCACTCCAAGATTCCTCCACTCACTCAGAGAAGCAGCGGGGCCTAGTGGAAAGCGCACAGGACTGCGAATCGGAAGACGCCCACCTGCTGTGTGATCTTAATAATAATAATGTTGGTATTTGTTAAGCGCTTACTATGTGCCGAGCACTGTTCTAAGCGCTGGGGTAGACACAGGGGAATCAGGTTGTCCCACGTGGGGCTCACAGTCTTAATCCCCATTTTACAGATGAGGTAACTGAGGCACCGAGAAGTTAAGTGACTTGCCCAAAGTCACACAGCTGACAAGCGGCCGAGCCGGGATTCGAACCCATGAGCTCTGACTCCAAAGCCCGTGCTCTTTCCACTGAGCCACGCTGCTGCTCTGCGTGATCTTGGGCAAGTCACTTTTTTTTTTTTAATGGAACGTGTTAAATGCTTACGCTGTGCCAAGCACTGTACTTAGCACTGGGGTGCAATCAAGATAGAGAAGCAGCGTGGCTCAGCGGAAAGAGCCTGGGCTTGGGAGTCATAGGTCATGGGTTCGAATGCCGCCTCGGCCGCTTGTCAGCTGTGTGACTGTGGGCAAGTCACTTCACTTCTCTGTGCCTCAGTTTCCTCATCTGGAAAATGGGGGTGAAGACTGGGAGCCTCACATGGGACAACCTGATGACCCTGTATCTACCCCAGCGCTTAGAACGGTGATCTGCACATAGTAAGTGCTTAACGAATATCGACATTATTATTATTAATGAGCCCCTGTCCCATATGGGGTTCAGGGTAAGTAGGAGGGTGTAGGGTTGAATCCCCATTTTGCAGATGAGGAAATTGAGACAGAGAAGTTGTGACTTGCCCAAGGTCACACAGCAGACAAATCGGCAGAGCCAGGATTAGAACCCAGGTCCTCTTCCACACAGGCCTATGTTCTTTCCACTAGGCCATGCTGCTTCTCTACTCCTCTACTTCCCTGCTTCTCTAACTTCTCTGTGCCGTACTTTCTTCATCTGTAAAATGGGGATTAAAGACCTGTTCTCCCTGGGAGCCCCATGTGAGACAGGAACCCTCTGATCTGACTGTACTGTATCTACCTCAGGGGTTAGCACAGTGTGTAGCACAGAGTAGGCGCTTAATACCACTACGGTTATTGCTATCACCGGCCAGACAGCCACAGAGCCAGAAAGACGGGACCCATCTTTCCCCAACTCTAGCTACCCCATGCCAGGAAGATCCTGAGCAGCGTGGCTCAGTGGAAAGAGCCCGGGCTTGGGAGTCAGAGGTCATGGGTTCGAATCCCGCCTCTGCCGCTTGTCAGCTGTGTGACTGTGGGCAAGTCACTTCACTTCTCTGTGCCTCAGTTACCTCATCTGCAAAATGGGCATTTAGACTGTGAGCCCCCTGTGGGACAACCTGACCACCCTGTAACCTCTGCAGCCCTTAGAACAGTGCTTTGCACATAGTAAGCGCTTAACAAATGCCACTATCATTATTATTTTTAAAATGCACAGCTCAGCAGCCCCCACTGCAGTGGTAGTCACTGGGCACAGGCCTTCTAAACAGTAAGCTCCCTCCAGACTGTAAGCTCGTTGTGGGCAGGGACTGTGTCTACCAATTCTGTTACACTGTTCTATTGTAATAATAATAATAGTAATTGTGGAATTTGTTTAATAATAATGTTGGTATTTGTTAAGGGCTTACTACGTGCAGAGCACTGTTCTAAGCGCTGGGGGAGATACAGGGTGATCAGGTTGTCCCACGTGGGGCTCAAAGTTTTAATCCCCATTTTACAGATGAGGTAACTGAGGCAGAGAGAAGTTAAGTGACTTGCCCACAGTCACACAACTGACAAGTGGCATAGCCTGGATTCGAACCCATGACCTCTGACTCCCAAGCCCGGGCTCTTTCCACTGAGCCACGTTGTTTAGTGCTTACTATGGGCCAAACACTGTTCTGAGCGCTGGGGTGGATGCAAGGTAATCAGGTTGGACACGGTCCACGTCCCTCACGGGGCTCACAATCTTGATCCCCATTTTACAGTCAAGGTAACGGAGGCCCAGAGAAGTCAGGTGACTTGCCTACGGTCACACAACAGACCTGTGGAAGAGCTCACTCTCTCCCAAGCACTTCATTCGCTCGTATTTACTGAGCGCTCACCGTGTGGAAAGCACTGTACTGAGCAGCTGGGCGAGTACAGGATCGCTACAGTGCCCTGCACGCAGTAAGCGCTCGATAAATACGATCGATGGATTCCCCGAGACTGATCTTGCGGCTTGCCCTCTCTCCCTGCGGCCCCTGAAAAAAGGGTACTAAATCTGACATCCTGTGCAATCTTGTCCTATTTCTCCTCCCCACAGTGCCATAGGAACTGCTTTGTTTCTCACCCCTGTCCTCCCCCTCTCTCCCTCCCCCCCGGCCCCGGGTCATGTTGCACAGAGCTCCTGTGACGGGAGGGAAAAGGTCTCATTGTGAAACAGGAGGGAAGTGACCCTGCTTTTATTGAATGGAAAACCCTGTGTCTGGTTTCCCAGCAGTGGCACTCTCCAGACTATGTGTCAGGTAGCCGTTACCGCCGCAGTAAAGACTGGAGTGAGATAAATGAGTCCTATCCTCCTAGATGGAGTGGCAAGTTTGCAGTCCTGCCCTTGGCTCTTTTAGTGCCGAAGAGAAATGAGTAGCTGAGCCAAACTCAAAATGGGGCTGGCATGGCACCGGCTTTGAAACCTCTCCTCGGGCCACTGCCATCAGGGACTAGGGACGCGGGACTGGTGATGATTTTCAGGCCGGCAAGAGCCGATCTGAGCTGAAGATCACAGTCCTGTCTTCGTTCATTCATTCAATCCGTATCTACTGAGCGTTTACCGGGTGCAGAGCACTGTATTAAGCGCTTGGGAGAGTATACTATAACCATAAAGAGACCCGTTCCCTGCCCATAGCGAGACTGCCAACTCCTCGTGGGCAGGGACCGTGTCTACCAACTCTGTTGTGTCACTCTCCCGAGCGCTTAGCACAGAGCTCGGCATGCAAAAAGGGCTCAACAAATACCCTCCATCGACTGGAAAGCGGCACCGGTCGGCTAGCGAAAGGCAACCGGGGTAAAACTCAGATTGGCCGCCCCTCACTTGAAAATAGCGGAGTAACACTGGGTCTGTAGCGAAGCTGGACGGAACTGTCAAAAACCAATGGGATCGCTCATGAGTTTTTGAGGGTCTGTTGATTAGGCAGTTGGTACAGTGCGTCGCACACAGTAAGAGCTCGAGAAATGTCACCGACTGATTTGAGCGTGACAGGGAATGAGGAGGACCTAGGGACGGGCCTATGTTATTGTTGAATCGCGGATAATAATAGTAATAATAACAACAATGTCGGTATTCGTTAAGCGCTTACTATGTGCAGAGCACCGTTCTAAGTGCCGGGGGAGATACAGGGTCATTAGGTTGTCCCACATGAGGCTCCCAGTCTTCATCCCCATTTTCCAGATGAGGTAACTGAGGCACAGAGAAGTGAAGTGACTTGCCCACAGTCACACAGCTGACAAGTGGCAGAGCCGGGATTTGAACCCGTGACCTCTGACTCCCAAGCCCGGGCTCCTTCCACTGAGCCACACTGATAGGCACAGTTTGCCCACCCGGGTGCCCTTCAGTCTACTCTTCCTGAGTGGTCCCCTGGGACTTGGGCTGGAGACCAAGGAGAAGAAGGTTCCAGAGGAAGGTTGGGAGATACACGTGGCAGAGAGAGGTGGAAAGACATTCAACCTAGTGGAAAGAGTCCGGGGCCTGGGAGTCAGAGAACCTCGATTCTAATCCCAGCCCTGCCGCTTGTCTGCTGTGTGACCTTGGGTAAGTCCCTTTGCTTCTCTGGGCCTCATCTGTAAAATAATAATAATAATAATAATGATGGTATTGGTTAAGTGCTTACTAGCTGCAAAGCACTGTTCTAACCGCCGGGGTAGGTAATAATAATGTTGGTATTTATTAAGTGCTTACTAGGTGCCAAGCACTGTTCTAACCACCGGGGTAGGTACCAGCTAATCAGGTTGTCCCACGTGGGGCTCACAGTTTTAATCCCCATTTTACAGATGAGGGAACTGAGGCCCAGAGAAGGTAAGTGACTTGCCCAAAGGCACACAAGCTGGTAAGTGGCGGAGCCGGGATTAGAACCCCCGACCTCCGGCTCCCAAGCCCGTGCTCGTTCCACTAAACCACGCTGCTTTCTCAGTGGGGATTAAGACTGCGAGCCCCACGTGGAACGGCAAGTGTGTCTAACCCGAATATCTTGTATCTACCCCAGAGCTGAGAACAGTGCTTGGCAGATGGTAAGCGCTTAACAAATATTAGACTGTATTAGACTGTAAGCCCGATTAGACTGTAAGCCCGTCAATGGGCAGGGGCTGTCTCTATCTGTTGCCAATTTGTACATTCCAAGAGCTTAGTACATAGTACTAGTACTGCACATAGTAAGTGCTCAATAAATACTATTGAATGAAATATAATAATAATAATAATGATGATTCAGTTGTCGGGGTGGGTTGGAGGCAGGAGAAAGGAACTGAATGGGTGGCTAGGTGATCGGAGGAGACCGGTGCTCTGAAACTTCCTTCTAGAACAGTTTTACCTTTCTCCCTCCCACTCTATTTCGTTACGCCAGGCGGAAGGAAGAAAAAAGCCACAATACTGTCCTGAAAATCAAAGGTACAGAGCGGGCGCGGATCGACTGTAGAACTGGGGGTGGAGGGAAGCGTTGGTTACATTTCATTCGGGAAACGTCCTAATAAATGACCCGCGGTAATGAGTTCGGACTCCTCAGACCTGCCGGCCAACTCGGTCCCTTTGGCAGCCTGCTCTCGGAAGGCCTCAGTTTTGTTGCCCAGAACTGTACAGCGGCACGCTGCGAGAGCCGGGGGTGGGGTAGGGAGGGGGGCGAGGAGAGAAGAAAGGAAGCGCAGGGCCGAGGAAGCAGAGTAAGACACCGGGAATCCAAAGTGGGAAAAAAAAAAAAGAGGTCGGGCACAGAAGAAGCGGCAGAATGAACATCCTGCCCCAACCCGTGGCCTCAAGCCAACTTCCCAGGAGGGCGAGAGGGCGGGTTTCACCCAATCAGCAGCCTGCGTTTCCGGAGGGAGCAAAGGGTGTGATCCAAAGAAAACACCCATGTGACATGCTGGGAAAGGTACCAACCCCCAAATAGTGTGTCTAAAGGGGAAGGAAGGTGGGGGAAATTGTTCCAGGTGGCTTGGAGTGCTCCGTTCTCCTTCCCCACAAGCTTGCTCCCTCCTGCTTCCCAAAATCAAAGGGTGGGATGGGGGTGTGTGTGGGGGGGCCGGGGGGCACGTTATATAAAGGTCTCCATAGGTAAGCAAATTCCTTGCCCGGCATTCTGCTTTCAGGTTTCGTTTCACTGGCGTAATAGGTGTGAGAACAGATGACGGCATAACATCTCTAGAAACTTACCCTCATGGCCGAAAATCGCAATCGTTTGTTCCAAGAGGTACTTATAATCAGAAAGCCCTTCGAGACCCCGAGATAAAATGCAGCTCCATACCTTCTCGCGGGGCAGGGGGGGCGCGGGCCCGGGGAGAGGGACGAGGGACGGCTCCTGGCCGATCACCGACGGCGGCGGAGCGCCGTGCCCGGCACGTGGAAGGCCTCGGGTCTGTCTGTGACGACGACGGTGTCGGGGGGTCTATCGTTCCGTAGTTACGGTGCTCTAATTATTGGGAAGATATGGTCTCTGTCGAATGCCGAACTGGGGGGAGAGAGAGAGAGAGCACGGCTACGGTAGGGGTCACGGGTGGGAGCGTTCCGGCCCCGGCCTTCCTCATTAAGTGGCTGCCGGAGAGGAGGCCGGGAGCGTGTGTACGACGGGTACGGGGCGGAAGCTCCGGTGGGTGGGTGATCGCGTGGAGATTTCAGCCGCCCGAATGGCAGCGGGCACGAGTGTATGTCTCTGCGTGTTCGGTGACTGAACATCTGCACAGTGTAGGTGGAGCGGAGTGGATGCGTATGTCGGGTGTGTGTCCCGGTGACCGCACATTTGCACCGTGGAGGTGGAGTGTCGTCAACGTGCACGTTGGGTGTGTGTCCGGCGACCGTACATTGGCACCGCGGAGGTGGATAGTAGCGAAGAAGGTGGACGTACGTTGTGTGCGTTCGGTGTGTGTGTTCCATGTGTGCACCGGGTAGGTGAAGCGTCGTCAACATGCAGGTGGTGCGCGCGTGTGTGTATGTGTGTTCGGTGAGTGCACACTGGCACCGCGTCCGGTGGGAGCGTCTTCAACGTGCACGTTGGGTGTGTGTTCGGTGAGCGCACATCGGCACCGCGTCGGTGGAGCGTAGTGAATGTGTAGGTTGGGGGCGGCGGGGGCGGCGGCGGGGGAGGGGGTCGCCCCCTCTTCCCCTGGGTGCGGGGCGAGCCCGAGCCCGGCAGGGGGCGTCACGGAGCCGGAGTCGCCGGAGCTAAAGTCGGGGGGGCGGCGGGGGGGGGGGGGGCCGGGATCGCTATGGGGCAGGAGGCGGCGGCGGCGGCGGCGGCGGCAACGGCGACGGCAGAAGGAGGCGGCGGCGGCGGCGGCGGGTAGCGCCGGCCCGGGAGACAAAGACCGCGGCGGGCGGGGCGCGGCGGAGACCCCCGAAGTTGGCCGCTCCCCGTTCCGGGGGAAACCTCCAGCGCATCCGGATCCGGAGGGTCGGGACCCACGGAAGGACCGGGAGCCGACCGGCAGCGGGTGAGGTCGGCCCGCCCCCCCCCACACCCCCTTTCCGCCTTCTTCTCTCCACCCCCGACTTTCCCTCGCCTCCAAAGTTTGCGCCGCGGCCCGGGGGAGTCAGCGGGTAGCTCGGTCCCCGAGCCGGCGGAGCCCCCTCTTCCCAGTTTGGGGGCGGGGGGGGGGGGCGGGGAGCGGCTCCCGGATCCCGCCTCTGCCTTCCCGAAGCTCGGATCTAAAATAAAGTTGCCGCCACGAGGTCGGGCCGCGCTCTCCTCCCCGGGAAGAAGGGTGGAGGAGTGGGCACGGCCACCCGGCGGCCCCGCCAGGGACCCTGCGGGGACGACGGGGCCCGGCTGGCACTCACCTGGCACTGGTGGAGCGTCGGGGCTGGGGTAGCCGAGGGAGAAGAAGAGGGACGACCCCCCCCCCCCCGCCCCCGGTCTCCCCCACTTCCACGAGAAAGCCCTTATTTCCCGGAGAAAGCATCCGTCTCAGGACAGGGGAGGCGGGGAGGGGAAGGGGGAGGCGAGTCTGCCGGGCTTCGGGGAAGGGTTCCCTAAACCCAAGCCGCTTCCCGGGACAGAACCATCAGGGGAGGGAACAGTCGCTCGGGGGG